>NW_010198373.1:13032-43551 GCF_000695765.1 Mesitornis unicolor
AAAGCTATAGCTTTTTGCCAGTGGCAGTTAACAAGAACTGAAATTCGAGCAACTGCATTATTTACTGTATCTTGTATTAAGACATTCTACAATAATAGTCTATGTAAAAATGTTGTAGATTCTTATGTGAATTTGAGGGAATACAGTTTGAAAACGAAAATGTCTGTTAAAAATGAAGCATGATGATTAGTCTTTTACTCAAAAGCTCCCAGTAATAGTTAACTTGCTAAAGCATGGGCCAGAGATAAGATAAAAGATTAAAGACGGTATTTAACTGGAATATGTGCTATGGGGAAAAAACCTGCATGTATTAAGGAGTATTAGTGGAACTATTTTAGAAACCTTCTGCTTTGAAGTGCAGGATTGGCAGATATGTATAGTGTGACAGATAGGACAGTTTACCAATTTGAGATTTGTGATCAAAATCTTAGCTTTCTTCCCTCTTGTCTTTGATCAGTGAATAGCATCAATAGCATTAATGAAGGTACTAAACAGCACTGGTCCCAGTATGGACCCTTGAGGGACACCACTTGTCTTCCATCTAGGCATCAAGTTGTTGACCACTAATCTCTGGATGTGACCGTCCAGCCAATTCCTTATCCACTGAACAGTCCACCCATCAAATCCATACCTGTCCAACTTAGAGAGAAGGATTTTGGGGCGGTCTGTGTCAAAGACCTTGCAGAAATCCAGATAGTTGACATCCATAGCTCTTCCCTTGTCTACTTACGCAGTTAATCCATTGTAGATTGTTGTACAGCTTCATTGTATATTGTTTGTGCAGTATTCATTTGTCTATCTGAATTTTTTTCTATAGTGTTTCTGTAGTGTTTTCTATTATTATCCTTCTGTACCAAATAGAACTTTTAGCTAAAAATAATTGTATAGGTTGTGATCTTTACATCTTCTGTAACGATCTGAGTCATTGCTTAAATGGATATAGACACTGTTTTGTCAAACCAGATGATACATACCTTGCATATTTCATACTGTTTTATCTCTTGTGTTCATTTTTCTTCATGCATTTAATGTGCTTTTTTTAACTGATTAACTATTGTTTTGTACATTGAATGTAATTTACCAACTTGAAAGTTAAAAAAAAACCAAAACCAAAATGTCTGTAAGTTGTTGGTTTTCTCCAGTTGAATAAAATTGACTTCTACTCTAGTTGCAATGTAAATATGTAGAGTAAGCTCTCAGTAGAAAAGGTGTCTTCAAAGATGACATTTTTCCAAGATGAATTTATGTAAAGTTGTTCTGAAGGAGAAAAATCAAACTAGACTTTTTTATTAAAGCATCAAAATGCTAGGAGGTTTTTCTGGTTGTAAAATTTATGCATCAACAAAGTGATGAATGTCTTAGTGTGATGAAATTACATTCTGAACGTTGACTTGGTATTTTCAGGAGCTGCCTCCTGTTGAAGACTTAACAATAATTCTGCCTGATGATGTTGAACTGAAGCTCTTTGGGACAGTTTCCAGCATCATTGAGCAGCTAGGTAGGCAAGATAAGTTTGCTTTGTTTTTAATGAAAATAATTTCTGTATATCTCTGCATTAATTGTGTACTTTAATGTTTCCTCAAAGTGTCAGCATTGCAGAATTCTATTTCAGGGGTAGCAGGATACTGAATGAGAACTTAGACTACTAAATTACATGTTCATTGAATTCACTTTTAGTTGGCTTACATCTTCTAAAGATCAGGATATGATGGTTATTTTGCATGTGTTCCTGTGTGACTTTAATGTTCTACATTTTTAATAAAAAAGCCTTTATTATTAAATTATTATGATGATCTTTATACTAATTCTGTATTATGATCTTTATGTTAATTCTGGCAACAGTAAGAATGAACATTTGCAGTATTTTAAGAAAATCTTCCATTTGTACATGCTATATTTGAATTATCTCTGAAGATACTGTAGATTTATAATGGAAAACATAGATGCAGTACACAGCAGTCCCAAATGCTTGTTTGTTAAAATACCAAGATGGGAAGAAGACTTGGTTTTTTGTTTGGTTTGGTGTTTGTTTTTTGTTTTGTTTGTTTTGTTTTGCTTTGTTTTTGTCCAATTTCTGACACCTTGACCAAATAAATGCAAGTCTTCAGAGTCAGCAGTCATAGGACAGCATGACTAACATGATTTATAGGTGCTGGAGGGTAAGCTTAATATGATTGAGACATACATGGATGTAAGCTAAACTGCAGATGATAGGCATTTAGCGATTGTTTCAGATCTAGCTAGGACCTCAGTTTTGATGTATGAAATGAAAGTTTTCTGAAACTGATAGTAATAAGACATCTCTGGTATGTTTGTATTTGAGTTTATTTCAAGTGTTCCATTCTGTCTGAATTCTTTTGAAGCAATTTGCTTATGAAAGTTAGAAACTAAATTCAACTGTGAAGTTGAAGTATTTATGTTGAGGTGCAAAAGAATTAAAGCAAATAGCATTTCTTGTTACATTTTCTTTTATTGTAAAAGACTCCAGGTAATATAGGTAATTCTTTTACAGTGTTGTTGTTGGTGTTGGTTTGGAGTTAGATATGATCTCATTCATATGCGGGAAGTGTGAAAGGTAGTAATCTGGTCATTGTGCTTTTGTTCTGCTTTGCCCTTTGTTGCTTATTGATAATAATGGGGACTTCAAGAAGGCTTTGTTCAGCTAAAATGATAGTTTGAAAATAAGTTAAAAGAGAAATGGTTGAATCATAGTTTGCTATAGAGTCATAGAGTCATAGAATGGTTCGGGTTGGAAGGGACCTTAAAGATCAATCTAGTTCCAACACCCCCTACCATGGGCAGAGACACCTCCCACTAGATCAGGTTGCTCAGGGCCCCATCCAGCCTGACCTTGAACACTCCCAGGGAGGGAGCATCTGCAACTTACCTGAGCACCAGTGTCTCACCACCCTCATAGTGAAGAATTTCTTCCTAATGTCTAATCTAAATGTACCCTCTTCCAGTTTAAAGCCATTCCCTTGTCCTATTGCTACCTGCCTTTGTAAAAAGTCCCCTCAGCTTTCTTGTAGACCCTCTTCAGGTACTGTAAGGCCACTGTAGGATCTCTTGAAGCCTTATCTTCTCAAGGCTGAACAACCCCAACTCTCTCAGCCTGTCTTCGAAGGAGAGGTGCTCTGTCCCTCTGATCATTTTTGTGGCCCTCCTCTAGACTCACTTCAACAGTTCCATGTCCTTTTTTTGCTGGAGATGCCACATCTGGGTACAGTACTTAAGGTGGGGCCTAAGGAGAGCAGAGTAGAGGAGCAGAATCACCTCCCTTGACCTGATGGCCACACTTCTTTTGATGCAACCCAGGATATGGTTAGCCTTCTGGGCTGCAGGCCCAAATTACCAGCTCATGTTGAGTTTTTCGTCATCCAACACCACCTGTTCCTTCTCCTCAGGACTACTTTCAATCCATTCTCTGCCCAGCCTGTATTTGTGCTTGGGACTGCCTATTCCCAGGAGCGGGACCTTGCACTTGGGCTTGTTCAGCTTCTTGAGGTTTGCATAGGCCTACCTCTCCAGCTTGCCTAGGTCCCTCTGGATGGCATCCGTTCCTTCCAGTGTATTGACCACACAGCATAGTTTGGTGTCATCTGCAGACTTGCTGAGAGTGCACTCAATCCCACCGTCCATGTTGCCGACAAAGATGTTAAACAGCACCGGTCTCAATACCAATCCCTGAGGAATATCACTCATCACTGGTCTCCATTTGGACATTGAGACATTGACCACAACACTTTGAGTGGGACCATGTAGCCAATTCCTTACCCACCATGTGGTCCGTCCATTGAATCTTTGTCTCCTCAATTGAGAGACCAGGATGTTGTGCAGGGCAGTGTCGAACGCTTTGCACAAGTCCATGTAGATCACGTCAGTTGCTCTTCCCTTACCCACTGATGCTCCAGTCCCATTGTAAAAGGCCACCAAATCTGTCAGGAATGATTTGTCCTTTTTGAAGCCATGTTGGTTGCCACCAATTGTCTCCTCATTTTTGATGTGCCTTAGGAGAGCCTTCAGGAGGATCTACTCGATCTTGCCACGCGCAGGTGTGAGACTGACTGGCTTGTAGTTCCCTAAGTCTTCTTTTTTTTTTTCTGTTTTAAAAATGGGGGTTATATTTTCACTTTTCTGATGAGTAGGAATTTCACCAGACTGCTGTGACATTTCAAATATGATGGAAGGTGGTTTGACAACTTCATCCAGTTCTCTCAGGGCCTGCGGATGGATGTTGTCGAGTCCCATGGACTTGTGCACCTTCAGGTTCTTTAGATGGTCTCGAACCTGCTCTTCTCCTATATTGGGTAGATCTTCTTTCTCCCAGTCCCTGTGTTTGCCTTCTGTGACTTGAGCAGTGTGGCTAGAGCCCTTGTCAGTGAAGACTGAGGTGAAAAAATCTTTGAGTACCTCAGCTTTCTGTCAGTCTACAGTGTGTGCAGCTGTAAGTTGGGTATTTCATACTATGAGGTGTATTTAATGCTAGAGCAGTATAGGTTCATGCTTGTTTCACACTAGCTAAAAGTATGATGTCATACTTTCTGTGAACTTCTGCTCAGTGTGTCAGAATTTAAGAGAACTTTGCCATGTTTTTCTTCAAGCTACTTAGAAGAGAAAAATTCACCGTCTGGGTCATAGCCTAGAAAGTAAACAGCTTTGGGGTATGTGAGAAACCTGTCATGAGACTGCACTTCAAGCCCTGGAAGAGCAGAAGTTGAGGAGTTTGGGTGGTTTGGGGTAGGGGAAGCTGTAAGTCAATAATGCTGTAGGTGAAACCCATGTTTCTCCTGGGTTTCATGCGACTACTTATTCCTTAGCCTACTAGAAGACTGTGGGCTATGTGTAATAAATCAATCTGAGAGCATTCTCTGAGAGTTTTTGGTGTGTAGATTTTGTTGTGGGTTTTTTTGGTTTTTTTTGTGTTTTTTTTTATTTTTCTCACAGGGATTAAGCAACAGATATGGTTCTCTTGCTACATATTTCGTCTTATAGGTAGACATGAAATCAACAGATTTCTTAATTCTCTTGAAATTCAGTGAACTCTTAAGCCTGTAGCATTGTCAAAGGCTTGCTTGGCATGTCACAAGGTATTTGCAGGTTGAAATAGTAGCAAAGCTTAAGTAGCAAAGCTTGATGAGATGTTTATTGCTTTAAGTCCTGTCATGTAAGTTCAGCAGTGATAATCGTGTTAATTTTTGTTGGAGTCTGAGTGACACTAAGTGCTTGAGTGACTTTATTTGCTGATGGAGAGACATTGAAAATGCTTAATTGAGCGTGCTGTTGTTTTAGAATTAGAAAATATTACCTTCAGAATTTTTCAGTGTAAAGCTGCCAGGCCTCTATGTTGATAGCTTTAAGCATGACTCCTTCTGAATGTAAAGGAAGACCCAGTGTTTCTGTAGACGAAAGCAACAAATGTTAACTGCTGCCAATGGAGAGAGAACTACTCTGAAGATTCCAGTAAAGAATAAGCTCATTATTATCTCCAAATCTGGAAAACCTAAAAATGAAGTAGCCTATATATTATTATTGTTGTTATTATTGCTGTTATTATTATTGTTGTTGTTGTTGTTATTATTATTATATTATTTATTACAAATTAATGTTGGAAAAACATCTTTTTGTGTCTATTTGTAAGTGTTGAGATTTCATATTTTGAGCTACTAAAATGACTTGCTGGCTCTGATCACTCGTACCATTGTTAATCATGGATTAAGCCCAAAGGTATTAGGAGGCTATTATATGATACTAAATTGCAGAAATGTATTTTGAATTGTATATTTGCATACATAAATGACACCACCAGTTACTACTGTGACTGGGCTGCCAGACATCTTTTGTGTTCTGGTCCGATTCTTACAGCTTCCTAGGGGAATCTATAATGAATAACCATCTTCATTCTTTTTTCCAAGGTGAATTTTAGTTGGGATACTAAGAAGGCAGAATATACATGTGCATCTGTACTCAAAAATCAGGTTATTGCTGCTATGCACTTAATTAAGAAGCATCCTGGGTAAATACAATAGGTATCTCGCACATGCATATCTGAGACTTCTCTTTTGTACCCATCATTTGGTCTCTTTTCTTCACCCCAGAGAACAGTAATTCTGTAAACAAATGTAAATATTACCATGTGTATATCATTGGAGAAGGGTTGTATGATTGTAAGTAATTTTGTGTGTGTGCAAGAATTTTCAGATGAAGCTTAGTGAACATTAGTAGACAAATAATAGTGTGGATTTTTTTAAGTTTCTCTGCAATTAACTACATGCTATTGTTGAAACATCAATTAGAACTTTATTTTTTTTTCCATTTTAGTAATTATTGAATCACTGAGAGGCCTACCTCCAGTAAATGAGGAAAGCATAATTTTTAAAGAAGATCGGCAAGCAGTAGGGAAGGTGGGTGTGTAAAGTATAAGGACCTGTTATTCTAATATAAAGTTCAAAGTATTCTTTTATATTCCAACAAGTAGTGTTGAAGTTCACTAAATGAAAGATAATGTTTCCTTAATAAGTAGTTTTCCTTTATGCTTTTCGCTCTTGCTTTTGTGATCTACTTTTTTTAATCTCAGTAATTTCTATCCTGGAATCCATTGCACCCTTACAGAATTACGATGTATGATAAGTTCCCACTATTTTATAAGAGTGCTTGTGGAGAGACAGAGGTTGATTTCAGATCTATGATGTGTTGAATAACAGGCTGTGCTCTTCTATTGCCAGGAGAAATTAAGAGTCAAGTTTCAGGAAAACTGGGGAATGCATACATATCTACACTCTTACAGCTTAAGGCCAGTTTGTGCTTATGCAAATATAATGAAGAATGTTTGCTGAGAGGGATGTTGCATGGAATTTATGCATGTTTTCTGGGGAAGGGAAGCCATCATCTAGAATGGTTGCTATTATAATATCTTTGAATGCTTTATGTGAGTGAAACAAAAAAACTCAGCCTGAAATAGATGTTCTGTACAACATCTCAGAATTCTCTGCTCTCCATGGAATTGGAGGACAGGGGAATTTACATGAAGGTGTCTTGTAAAGATGAACTTTGAGGAATAAATGATCAGGAGATTGTTCTAGGTGTATGAGATTTGAAAGCATAATGGAAGAAGAATAGAGTTGACAAAAGGAAACATTACTCAAGCAGAGGAAGCAGACAGTGAAAGCAGTGCAGTTGGGTGGGTGAAGGCAACATCAACACGTCCGAGAAATTATTTTTCCATGTTATGACCTAAACAGTTGCTGGGGAACTATACTGGCAGGCAAAATGCAGTAACAAAAACTAAAGCGTGGAAGTAACTTTATTTGATGCTGAATTTTTAAAATATACCAAACTTCTTAAATACTAAGCATCTTAGAGCTTCACAGTTGTCTACAATGAAATTGGCTATCTACTCTTGATGGTTTATTTAAACATTTTACTTTTGATTGTGTTTCAGATATTTGAGATATTTGGTCCTGTTTTACATCCCTTTTATGTGTTAAGATTTAACAGCTCTGAGCATATCAAAGCCAAAGGTATTAATGTGCAAGATAGCATGTATTTTATTCCATCCGTGGAGGACTTCACCCAGTATATATTCACAGAGAAACTAAAACAGTGAGTCTGATATCTTTTCTAATCTGTTTATAATGTATTTTTTTAATATAGCTAAAAATACTGGATTAAAGTTTAGCCTTGAGTGAGAACTGTAGGACTAACAGGTTTCTTTAGTAACCTCTCGCAGCTCTGCCACCAGGCTGGGCAGATTGCCGATCTGTTCACAATGCACACAACAGTTCTCAGCTGCCACCCATTACCAGTGACAAGCTCTGGCACTCCCTGCAGCCTGTGACCAGGATGGTCATCTGCTTGCCACATCAATAACTGTGGGCTGTACTTAGTGTCAGAGACATGAGTCTCATGTTTTAGTTTGTTACATGCTTTGCAAGTAGTTTTGGGAAGGATTTGTCTTCTGGTAGTACTTTACTATCATATATGGTACCAAATTGAACACCGGATAAGGTGTTTCACACTTTCATGACTTACCACCTCAGCTGAACAGTGCATCAGACATTGTTGCCCTGCATTAAAATGAGCAGTGTGAACACTTTTGTAATATGACTTTAATTTCTGAACAATGTAACTTTATTTACATTTCACTGAAACAATATTTTATTTGAGTTTTGTCAATAAAGTTTCGTAAGATTCTGTGAGGCAAATGGCGCTATTTGTTGAAGCTGCTTTTTCATAGATAAGGTGTCATTGAAAAAGGATAAAGAATTTAGATTTCAGATCTTTTCTGCAATGCTTATGTAAAGAAACACAGAAAAGATTTTGAACCTTAGCAGATTGCATATGTGATGACCATTTATTTTTATTTTCTGCTATTTGTTAGTTTTACTATGTGCAGGCCAGTTTGTGGAGTATTATATGCTTAAAGTACTTTAAACTGTGATGGTACTTTGAAGAGGATGAAGATCTGAAGAAACCTCTAAGTTTGAGGCTTTTTCTGAAATCTGACATACAATCTGCTTGCATTGTACAAAGTTCCAGTGCTATGAATAAGCCTTATACTTTATAGCAGAATAAATGAAAGTGTGTAAAACTTCTTGAATGCCAAATAATTTGTTGCTAAAAATAGATTTATGTTGTATTGCCTGAAAGACAAAGTAATTCTAAAGGAGCTTATGTATTTTCATGGTTCCTCTGAGTAACCTTTTGTTAGACTTCCATATCTTGCAGTATCCAAGTTCAGAAATCAAAGATTATGCAGAAGATTATTTGCAGAAAACTATGACATATCTCAGCATGAAAAGTGTTTTGTGTTTCGCTGAAATGGGGAAAGCTGCCTTGGGAGAGTGAGATAAGCTGCCTAAAGAACTTACAAGGTTTAAATTTTGCACTAAGTAGTATTAGGCACATATTGCCTAATGGGGAGTTTCTTACATCCTCTGGTATTTCTGACAGGCATGTATTGCCCCATAATAGCAATATGAGAGGGAGAAACAAAGAAGTTGGTTCACAACTTTTTTTTTAAAAACTACTTTTCATCACTGCATAGGTAGATAGTTTTCTGCAGCTGAGAAATTACTCACATGGAGCCCTTATCTTCCTCTCCTTCCTGTAATGTTTTCTTCTAGTTGAACTTTAAAATGGCTTGCTTGGTAGTATGATTTGATGTGTCTTTATGGTTTTCTAGTGATGTGTAGAGATTGAGCTTCAGTTTTATCATTAGGGGTTGAGGCACAAAGTACCTCTAGGAGACTTGCCAGTGTTCTCATGGGCAGTCTTTGACTATGGGTTTCTAAGCCCAGGCTGATGGGTTATGTGCTTTGATACAGCTATTACTGCTTGATTGTTGCTGACTTGATGAATACGTAAAAAACCCCTTTGTTATTAGAGCACTGATTGAAGACATTTCACATTGAGCACATTGATGTTCTTAACTACATGGTTCCATTTTGCAAGTAAGAATTTTCAGTATTGCGTTATTTTATATAGCTCGTCTGCATCGGTAAGGATTATGTCCTGACATTTCAGACCAAAACATACTAAATTTGCGGGAAGTGCGGAAAAACATTCCACAGACTTTTAACAGCATAATTTAAATCTGTTCCACAAATTTGTTGCTAATCAAAGAAATTACTTGATTTTTAGTGAAATTATTAAAGTGGTGAGTGAAATAAATGATACCACTTCAAATTCATTTTTTTGCCTTTTGGATTTTTGCTTCCTTAAATGTCTTTTACCTGGCTTTTTAATTTTATATTTACAACAAAATAGAAGATGAAACGTAATAATCTAGTTAATACTGTATTAGTAGAATTGTAAGCCAAGCTTGGAGTTTTTTTTGGTTCCGAATTTACTTTGCTATAGTTATGCTTAAAGCCTGTGTTGTGCTGGACTAGCTCATTGTCCTTCTTAACTGCAGTTATGTGTTCTGAAACCGAAAGAATAAGAAAGCTTGTGAAGTTAGCAGTTAGCATAAGAAAGTTGCAGTGAACTACCTCAATTCAGGTTCAAAGTGATTTAGGTTCAAAAGGATATGTTAAGAGAATATTGATCAAAGCTTAATACTAACTGTGTGAAATGTCTTCATTCAAAGTAGGAAGATTTTTCATGTGACATATATAGTGAAGTCCTAAGTTGTTGCATACATTACTATGCACTTAAAAACAACATTAAAAAACAAATGCCTCTTTTAAAACAGGCCCCTCCTGATGTAGGAGACCTTACACCTTGAAGAAAATGTTACCCTATTTGCTGCAGTATAGTTCTTGCAAATTATTTCTAACTTGGAATATGTTGCTACTATGTGACTCAAACAAGAGGTGTTTCATAGCCTCCTTACACCATCTTCCTTCATCTTGAGTGTCTAATTTGTGGGGTTTTTTGTTTTTTTCCTTTAGGGAAAAAGGTTCAGATGCATCTTGGAAGAATGACCAAGAACCACCACCTGAAGTAACTATAACCTTTTTTTTGTTTAACATTTTTGATTACACAAGAAAATGTAGAAAAATTTCTCTGCAGAGTAACTAATTAGCAAGCCAATTTGTTTACCCATACAAGAGTTGGATGTACCTCTTCACTGAGAAGGTCATGCTCTTCTTGGAGACGCGTCACAGTGTAGAGAGTACTAGCTGTATCTTTCTACTTGCTTTTTGAAATTGGGAAAATGTGTATCTTTATCTTCAGATCCTCTAGTCCTTCAAGAACATGTTTTACAACCTGAATATTCAGCTTTGAGTAGCAGTTCTTTTACCTTGCCTGGCAGTTTTGCTTCTGCTAGCGAATTTATGTCCTTGCTGTTTTTTCACTGCAGCTTTGTATTTTGTCTTGCCGCAGACAATTGTTTGCCTTTAAAGGCCTGCTAGTATTCTGCAAACTGTACTACTTAGATATTTAAGCTATCTGCTTCTGTTAGCTTAACTTGACATCTCCTTCATTGCATTATTTGTATGGCTTCTTAGTAAGGTGTCCCTACTGTTTCCTGTTAGAAAACACTAGTTTCATGAGAGGTGAGCTTCCTTCATTCAAGAGCAGGCCTATAGGATCACGTGAGAGCTCCTCACAACCACTGGCATCATTTGTAGGATCTGTAAAGATTTTTTTTTTAACATCCAGTTTTCCTGTCCAGTGCTCCTTAACTCCACTCTGAGTATACTTTTTATAACTATTATCTGCATTAAGAATCGCAAGGCTGTAGTTTTATTGAGGTGTTTTAATGAGATTTGTTTTCTAGTTCAACACTTGAGTCACTTTTCCTTGCAATTTCTACTTTAAGCATATCTTACCCAAAATAACTGCAATTCCTAGAAGCCTTGTGTCTACCGTAGTATCCTAAAGAGATCTATCTGCTTGTTTTGAATCTTCCAAAAGCTTCCATTGCTAGCATAGTTCTATGTTACGTAGTATGTACTTCTTACTCTATAATTAAGTAGGAAAGGTGGTTTTTTGTGGTTTTATTTTTTTTAGTGTTCTAAAAAAGTTTTAGAATAGAGTATTTCAGTTGGAAGGAACCTACATCAATCATCTAGTCCAACTGCTTGACCAAATGCTAAAGCATGTGTTAAGCACATTGCCCACATGCCTCTTAAACACTGACAGGCTTGGGCATTTGACTACCCTTCTAGAAAGGCTGTTCCAAATGTTTGATCACCCTCTCAGTAAAGAAATGCTTCCTGATGTCCAGTCTAAACCTCCATTCCCATGCATCTTGTAACTGGATACTGGGGAGAAGAGATCAGCACATGCCTTTCTACTTCTCTGGAAGCTGTAGAGAGCAGTGAGGTCCCCCCTCAGCCTCCTTTTCTTCAAACTGTTGGGTTGGCCAAAAAGTAACTGTGGCTTGTTTTGTGGTTTTGTTTAGCTTTTTGGTGTTGTTTTTTTTTTAATAGATGGACATACATGTCTTAAAGTGTAACTAACTTCGTTTTAAGCTGCACGTTCATTATGTGACTTGACAGGTCAAGCTTCTTTTAAAAAAAGAAAGTGCATGATTTCATTAATATTTATTTGGTGTTCAGTTCAAAATGGAAAATCAAAAGGAACATTTTCGTCATATTTTGCTGTATGACTTCTGAAAAGGAAAAAACACTGTGCGAGCTCATAGAAATTTGTGTGCTGTGTATGGTGAAGATGCCTTAAACCAACGGCAGTGTCAGAATTGGTTTGGTAAATTTCAGTCTGGATATTTTTGTCTTAAAGATCTGTCACACTCAGGAAGGCCAATTGAAGTTGTTAACAACAAAATAAAGGCATTGATTGACTCCAATTGGTGTTTAATGACGTGAGAGATTGACGATAATCTTAACATACCAAAATAGTAGTTGTAGGTGGTGATGAGGTCTCCCCTCAGCCTTCTCTTCTCCAGGCTAAACAACCCCAGTTCCCTCAGCCACTCCTCATAAGGCTTGTTCTCCAGACCCCTCACCATCCTTGTGGCTCTTCTCTGAACACGCTCCAGAAGCTCAACATCCTTCTTATAGTGAGGGGCCCAGAACTGAACACAGTACTCGAGGTGTGGCCTCACCAGTGCCGAGTACAGAGGGATAATCACCTCCCTGGACCTGCTGGTCGCACTGTTTTTAATACAGGCCAAGATGCCTTTGGCTTTTCTGGCCACGTGGGCACAGTGCTGGCTCATGTTAAGCCGACTGTCAACCAACACCCCCAGGTCCTTCTCCTCCAGGCAGCTTTCCAGCCACTCCTCTCCAAGCCTGTAGCGCTGCACCGGGTTGTTGTTTCCCAAGTGCAGGACCCGACATTTGGCCATATTCAACCTCATCCCATTGGTCTCAGCCCATCGGTTCATCCTGTCCAAATCTCTTTGGAGGGCTTCTCTGCCTTCTAGCAGATCAACACTTCCCCCCATTGATTAAATGATTAATTAAATTAATTAAATGATAAATTAAATGATGCTGTCAAACAGAGACATCCAGAATTGGTGAATTGCAAAGGTGTTGTGTCTAGCATTATCATGGAAAAAACACATTCAAGTTCGGTCATTTTGCAGCTTTTATGGGATGTGTTACCACACCCACCGTATTTGCCAGACCTGGCACCATCAGACTACTGTTCTTTATGAAACGCCTTGAATGGTAGAACTGTCACTGCTGTTGAGGATATCGATTTGTTCTTGAAACTGTTTTTTGCCAAAAAAGATAAGTACTTATTTGAGTGCACAATCATGAAGTTGCCTGAAAGATGGCAAAACGTAATTGAACAAAATGAACACTATATGCTTTAATATAGTTTTTGTTACCCACAAAAAAATTGCCTTTTATTTACCCAGAAAAAAGTGCAGTAACTTTTTGGCCAAGCCAATAGACAAGACCAAAGTCCTCTGCTGCTCCTCATAGGACGTGCCTTCCAGTTCTACCTTTCACCAGTTTTGTTGCCCTCCTCTGAATGCATTCAAGGATCTTCACATCCTTCTTAAACTGTGGGGCCCAGAGCTGCACACAGTACTCCAGGTAAGGGTGCACCACCATTGAATACAGCAGGATCATCACCTCCATTGACCAGCCAGCTATGCTGTGTTTGATGCACCTCAGGATGCGGGTTGCCCTCTTTGCTGCGAGGGCAGCCTTCTGATTCATATTGAGCCCAGCACCCCCAGATCCCTTTCTGCAGGGCTGTTTGCCAGCAACTTAAAATTTATATTTGTGACTGGTGTTACTCCATCCTAGATGCAGAATCCTGCATTTAGACTTGTTACATTTCATCCCATTTATCTTTGCCCAATGCTCCAATCTATCTAGATCTCTCTACAAGATCTCTTGTCCCTCAAGTTAACAGCACCTCCCAGTTCAGTATCATCAGCAAACTTGCTAATGGTGCATTCGACTCCTGCATCCAGATCATTGATAAATATGTTGAACTGAACTGGCCCTGAAATTGAACCCAGAGGAATACAACCCTTTGAGCTCTGCCTTCTAGCCAGTTCTTCACATAGTGCACCATGAAACTGCTTATCCTGTTGGATTTGACCAGCAGTATCAACTTTTGCATTCACAGTCCTTATCTCCTGCCATTTGTTCTGGCTTGAAGGAGAGATATGATGGAGGCTTTTCTATGCTTGAAGATGGGTACTGTAATGATATATCAGTCTGTCAATTCAGAATGTTACTTTTTCTACAATGGTGAGTGTGGTGCATTTTGAAATAGCTTTTTTGTTCCCACAAATGGAACTAAGCTGAGCAGTGTTAACTTCTCTCAAAGAATACTTGTCAGTTTTGACTGTAAACTGCCCTCCTCTCTTGGGGAGACATCATCTCACAGAGAATTACCATTTGAGAATTAGAAGTGTTGCATAGAATTGGACTTAATAGGTATGTGATCCACAGAGCTTTGAAAGACTGCATATACTGGAGAGGCTAAGACTAGCCAAGTTTCTTTTGTCAAAGAATTTTCTAGTGGTGATGATACAAAATGTGCTTATTGGCTAATAGTGAGTTCTTTTTTTGTTTCTTAATCATATTTTTAAAGCTGTTCAGAAGGTAAGCTTGTAAATGTGTAATTTGAATTTGTTGAAACCTAAGTAACTGTAAAATTCGGCTTAATGCAGAATTAATTCTGCTAATCTGCAGATATAGATTCATTGCTTTTTCAAAAGTGTGGGTTTTTTGTTCTGATTTGGGGTTTTTTGTGTTGTATTTTTAATTTTTTTTAAAGTTTTAATTATGGTACTGATACATTCAGGTTAGAATCTGAAATTACAGAGGAACTTTAGATTTACTGTACTTCATTATAAGAAGGAAGGAAGCTTGAACTAAATCAGTGATGGCAAGGTTGGGCAAATTCGATTGCTTCTTATGACACCTTTGTTTCCATTAGTGTTCTGAATCTGTGGAATGTCCGTGTGCTCTGTTTTGAGGAAAACACCACACCTAACATCTTGTAGTCCTTCACTGGAATAATCTTTGGATAGTTCTAGCAGTTACAGTTTACACTAAGTTACCCAAACTGATAGCTGATGAGCTGATAGAAAGTAGCCTTTGCTGTGATGGTAATAGCTGTTGACAAGGGGGCAGATTAAATTTTATGCTACTGATGCTTGAAATTGTCTCTTACAGCCAGTCTTTTAGAGCCCTCAGCTGGCAGCTGATTCTGTAACTTTTCTTGCCAGCTCCCAGAACTGAGTGCGGTTGCTGTAGTCAGTTCTTTTTGTGATATTGTGTACCTTTGTTTTTGTATGAATGTTAAATTAATCTGTGTTGGACCTTTTATGGTTGCTACTTTAAGGTATACGGTAAGTGTTCCTTTTCTGACAGACTCCTAATTAGCTCAGTTTAACTGTAGACTCAGTAATACGGTCTCTCTCAGCCTTGTCTTTGGGATCAGAGCATGACAAAGTGTGATCTGTATGCTGTAAGGCCAGCAGGAGCAGATAATTCTGATTTCTCTTTGAGGTGGCTTTTATGGAATGTCACCTGGAAATTAGCTACAATAGAAGATACCAGTTGTTTGTCACTTTTGCTCTACTGGAGGATGGCATATTCAAGTCCTTAGAAAAAGCAGGAGTTAATGAAAGATTTTACCTCATGCTATATATTGTCTTGTTATATTCCTTGTGGCTTTTTTGAGTAAGAATGTAATCCAGTTATGTAGAACAGGAAATAGTGTTCAGAATTGACTTTTTAGCTTTTTTTATCACTGTTTTAGTGCAATGTTTTTGAGATCCATGCTCTGTATATACAAAATTGGGAAGGGGAGAAAGGGAACAAACCCTTTAAGTCATATGAGCGAGCTGTTTTGAAGGGAACTAATTATGCTGACAGATTTATTTCCTGTCACTAATAACTTTTCCTCATTCTAAATGTAAACTAGGACTTGAAAGGTAGCACAACCTTGTGTAATAGGAACAAAATGTTGCAGTGTCATTGAATCTGTTGTAAAAGGCAGCGTTCTCCAAAGCTGTAAATTCCTTTGCAATAACATTGCTACTCAAGTTTAACAGGAACAGTGTTATTAAATATGCTACAGAAAATTCAAGTTTAGTAACAATTTTAGACTAGAGATATTTTTGTCTGTGCCGAATTAAGTATTGGTTGCAAAATTAATTTTTAACTAATTTTAAAAATCACTTTTTTAATTTGCCTAGTCTGCAGTTTGCCCTTTGAAAGCTTTTTCTCTGCAATAACAAGCCAGCTCTCTCAGTGATTTCCCCCCCCCCTTTTTTTTCCTTACTAACATCTGGGCAAGCAAAAAATCTGTGTTCAGTACTTGAATGTTGCTGGTTTTAGGAAGATTAGAAGGAATAACTGTGTGTTATATTATTGTCTTAGGAGAAATTTCAGTTCTTGATCGTGTTGAAAACCCAGCTGAACACATGATGGCTCTTTGAATGCAGAATAGGAAAGTGCAGCTTTAATATTCTTCTAAGCTGCCTGCAGGATGGATTGTTTTCTAAATAATGATTTATTGCTAGAACTGAAGTTCTCTGCAGTCTTTATATGGCTTTGTTCTCCTTTTATTTATGTTTTTTTTAATCAGGCCTTGGATTTCAGTGATGATGAAAAAGAGAGAGAAGCAAAACAGAAGAAAAAGAAGCCACAAAATCAAGGAAGGAAGAAACTCAAATCAGAAACAAATGTATCGAGTAAGTGAATCCTATGAGATGGGAGAATCCTTTTAAACTTTGTTTGAAATACACAATGATATCTATCTTAATGATTGAGCTTTCATACAGTTAAGCAGTATTTCTGTGCTTTTCAAAGTTATATACATGAATTTGTTGCTATGATTCTTAATGTTTTTAGAAGAAAAATGAAAGTTTTTTTCATTAAACTGTGTAAGGGAAGTGTTATAGAAGCAGGATAGTTGTCAGAGGATATTCAAAGTCTCTTAAGTGTTAGCTGACAGGCAGTGAGGATGTAGAACAGATGCCACCTTTTGGAGTTTGGACCTCTTATTGCAAGGGTTTTTGGGGCCCAAGTTCTGATTAAGCCTTTGAGTACAGGGAGAACATAGGTAAAGGTAACATGCAATTTTTGGAAACCCATTTTTTTGACAGTGAGGGAGAAGACACAAGTCTTGCATGGGGAATTTATTCCTTTATCTGAAAAGGAAGCTCTTCCTTAACCATGGTATATAAATCCTCCTTTAAAATAGCTGTTAACTGTGTAGCCCAGTAAGAAACCTCTCTGTTTCCCTAGCACAGTCATTAGATAAACAAACTTATAGTGGTTTAATAAACTATGTACAGTTTTTCATAATATACGTAGTCGTCTTCACCTTCCTTTCTCTTGCTGTTGACAGATCTGTTCCAGGTGTGTGCTTGCAGCTGTACTCTGCAGTAACCAGATTTTAATGTCTGTCTTCTCTCATGCCTCTCTACTGACGAAACTTTTTGCTTTTAGGTTGAATAATTTAAATCACATCCCTCTTCCTCTGTTCTCACTGGTCTGCTTCTGTTGCATGGTTTTTGTACACTCCCTTTATGACTACTGACTTACTACTTACTGACTCTCATCCCCACCCCTTTTCATCTTCTGCTGCTTACCCAGGTTGTTTCAACTGTCTGCAACACAGTGCTTCCGCCCATTGGTTTTCTTGGACTGACTCCTGAGAGTTTGTTGCTCTTTTTTTGTAAAGGTGATAGACATTGCGTCCCACTGAACCCCTTCTCTCTTGATCTGGGAAGTCAGTAATTATCCTGTTAACCATTTTACTCTATTTACAGTACATCCCTCCCTTGTACCCTTTAAATAAAGTTTCAGTCTTTTGTGGACTGGCTTTTGCTGTATGGTTTTGACAGTTCTCCCTTAAGGGATGGATCTGAACCATGTCATACTTTCCCTTCATTGCTGATAGTTATTTCCTCTCCTTGTTTCTGCTTATTTAGTATATGGCATGTTTTCCACCATATGCTTATTCTGACAGTTTATTGCAGACCTGATTTTGCCTGGGACTTACTGAGACTGTTACTGTACTATGTTCCATAACTGAGGACACAATAGGAGGAACTGTCTTAGTCTGCCAGGGGATTATGGGTTGTGATTTGCTGTGTTTTTTCTGGAAATAACATGGTATAGATTAATGTTGTGTGCAATTTAATTTGGCTATGGAATACAAGAAGCATATCTGGCAAATTAAGGTGCAAACTCGATCCCAGCTAGAGGTTTTCATGGTTGCATCTTCATAAAACTCTGAGTATATTAAAATTGTCTCATTGTTATAGTCTTTGATAGGAGAAGAAAGAACAAAAGTATTCACTCAAGTACTTAAATTTCAGTGCTTCCAAGAGGCCTACATGCACCAGAGTCTTAAGTCCTGATCCCTCATGAAAATATGAGTAGGAATTTTGTTATCCAGCTACTTTCCAGACTTAGCTTTTCGAAGGTGAAAATGTTTCTATCTAGTCTAGTGCCAAGGATTAGGTTCACATAGGTTCTTAAAATTCAGTGATTTTGTGTGATGTTATGTCCCTAAATACCTTTTTGCTTCTAGTCCTAAAATCCTTTAGAGATCATATCTTGGTTTAAATTCTACAGCCTTTTGAATATCTTATCAGCTCCTTGAAACATTTTTAATATTTCAGTGCTCTTCATTTTATAGCACTTAGCCCATTAGTACTTTTATGGAATTCATATGAAGTGCAGTACATTTGTTATGAACTTTAAATGCGTGTTTACAGTGACCTGCACATTTGAAAGATGAATGCTGAAAGCTAGTTGGCACTAGGTACAGGCTGTCTTTTTACTGATACTATAAGTTAACTTTATTAATTTGAGTTTAAATGTCCTGTGTCTGTGCTGCTTTAATATAATGCAGTGTTGATTGATCTTAAGTTTTAAAATGTGTTGTTTTTAAATCATGTTTTAAACCGAAGTTTCCCAAATAATCACATTTTGAGTGTTCCTGTGATTTGTTAATACAAATTAAAATGCCTGGAGCAAAAGAAAGTGAAGTTTATTTTTTAATGACTAAATTTGCAACCCTCATGATCATCCTTTTTATATTACTCAACTCAAGGTGAGTTACTGAACAGGAAACTTGTCAGTATTGTTTTGTTGTTTATGTGTTATTTGCTAGTGTTACTTATTGATAAGATTATTTTTCAAATTTATTTGACTTCAGCTTGAATGATTTGTGAAGACTAAGCTTAATCTTTCCAAAATTATATTAAAGCTCTGTGTGTGTGTGTGTGTGTTGTTTGGGTGCTTTTCTGTTTGGTTGGTTGATTGTTTTGTGTTTTTTCTAAGGTGAGAATAAAGGACTTCATCAGTCAATGCAACAGCCTGCTTCAAGTTATTCAAGAGGATACTGTGGCAGAGGGTTCTCCAGGAATTCGTTTTCTACTCCATCAGACACTCCAGGTTTTTTGAGACCACAAGGAAGACCACCACAGCTGTACTCTTCAGATAACACAATACATCAGGAACCTCCAGTGTTTCCACAGCCTTATAGGGAAGAAACTCCAATGATGCAACAGTATCCCTTTTCTCCTCCAGTTTTTGGTTCTGTTAATGATGTGCATCAATTCCACCTTCCTCCTTCAAATCTGAATATGATCTGGTCAGGTCCAAACACTTATCACTCATCATACCCATTTTTACCACCTCTACCTCTGCTGCCACCTCCTCCACCTCCTCCAGACAGCCATCCTTCTCAGTTCAGGCCTTACTGAGTTTCCATAAGTGTACATTGCAGTTTAAGGTGAGGAAGAACAGGCTGACAAGGCTGTATTCCCTTGTTTTGGAGATAATTTATTTTCCTGCAACTGTAGAATAAATGCAGAGTTTGACCCTTTGTAAAACATCCATAGAAAGCTTTTTTTCATATGTGCTGTTTCAAAAAAGAAAGTTATGATAAAAATAACTGGATATTAAATAATGGTTTATTTTTGCAATGTTTACTAGTTTGGGAAAATAAATAAAAACTTTTTGTAACCAAGTATATAGTGGTGGAAATCTGTTTTCGAATAAATGTAAGCGTTTATGTAACATCTATGCATAGATGGTATGTGGTTGTATATTACTATTATTTGTGCAAACTTTGACATCTACTTGCATCTACTTACATGGAAACTAAAAATCTGACATCTAAATTTTAAACTAAGTTTACCTGTTTATATAAAGTATAAACTCCTGTCATCCAACTTTTAATATTTTATTAATTTCATATTCATTAAAAGACTGGAGTTGGATGGTCTTTTCTTTTTTAAATAGCTGGAGAGCTAGATCGGAATTTAGACCAGCAGCTGAATTACTCGTCAAATTTAGTGTCCTACAATAGCTATAAAAGTCAACTTACCAATTAGATGTTTTGCAGTTAATGTTAGGATATAAAACTGTATGGTATGGGGAAATCGGAAACCAGCATAACTTCTCCAGCTTGTCTTTGCTCCTAGTGCAGAAATGCCCATGGATACATACAGTATGTAGTCAGCCTTTCTAGGATGAAGACACAGATCTGCTGGGCAGAGAAAGTCTGCCATTTCAGAAGTCCTTTGTTTAAATTTGTATCCAAAATGCAGGTAGTACTAGATTGTCTTTACAGTCAAAACTGTCTCTTCTGAAATCAGGAGGTTCATCAGCTCTCCTAGCTTGTTTCTAGGAAGGGATGGAATCGTTGACCCAAGACAGCCTGGAACAATCTCCACTCATTCAAAATGTGAGTCTTACAATTGCACTTCCTTGGCCTCAGTGGACGTGGCTCTGACTAACTAGAATGGAAACCCTTACACTGCATGAAGATTTTAAAAAGAGGACGAAAAAAATAGTGGGACAGAGACATCTTAAAGATTATTTTTCCAGTGAAAAACCATGACTAGTTGTAATGATTTTTTTGAATAATTACTGAAAGGTACAGCCACTTTGAACCATTGAACAGAACTGATGGAAGTGTGCTGAATATATTTCGATTCTCAAACTCATATTGGCCTCATTACTGTGCATATGTATTTGAAGACTAATTAAGCTCTGCAGGTGTTGCTTAGACTTTAATTCCAAGTAACTTTAAAAAATCTTATCAAGATGCTGTTACTGTGAATTAGAATTTAATTTCAGACTTCTAGTTTTCTGTTATATGCTTAAATAATAATTTATTCTCTAATATATCTAGAACTATTGTTTCATAGATGTGCAACTGAGAAGGTTGTCTAGATCTTGGATTTTATGGCAAGCAGTAGCAACAAACTGTTTCAGAATTATAGCATTTCAGACATTGATGTTTAACTCAGTTCTTGCATGTTTGGCTGGGGTCTTTTTGGTAGTAAAAAGAATATCCAATTCTAGTCTGTTGCAAATATGTTTTCACAGAATCACAGAACGTTAGGGATTGGAAGAGACCTCAAAAGATCATCTAGTCCAATCCCCCTGCTGGAGCAGGAACACCTAGATGAGGTTACACAGGTGGGTTTTGCATGTCTCCAGAGAAGGAGACTCCACAGCCTCTCTGGGCAGCCTGTTCCAGTGCTCGGTTACCCTCACTGAGAAGAAGTTTCTTCTCAAATTTAAGTGGAACCTCCTGTGTTCCAGTTTGTGTCTGTTTTGGGGGAAAGGAGAAGGGGGTGAATTTCTGGGTATCTAAGCTGTAGCCCAGCTGTTACCTAGAGATGACTCACAGGCATGAGTAAACACTGCAGCCTCATAAAGGAGGCTTAGCAGGTTTGTTTTGTCTGAGATTCCCTTGACTCACCTGCAGCTTTCTTTTTACTTGATTTCGCTATAAGAGCAATTTGCTAGTGACTAGGTGGTTATGCTTAATTTTTTACATGTACTTTTTTTTCTATGGTATACACATAGGTTTTTGCATAGATGGCAGTGGCAGGTAGTTATTCTGTGTAGAATGGGGTATTTATAGATTTAATGGAATAGTGTAGAGGAATAAAGACCTGACATGATTAAAAAAAAACTCAAGTGGCAGCGCAGGCTGTGGTGTAGAGGAGTACCTGGGATGTCAAGACATGAGGCACAGCTGACAGTGGAAACCTCTGGCTTGCAGACTACTCCCCAGTGGTCAGTTCTAGAAATGTAATCCTGGCTCTAAACAAAACTTTTCCTCTCCATTATACTCAAAACAAGTATATAACTGTCTTGGTTTGTAAATGTAAAATGCACCATATATACAGTAAAATCAGACGTAATTGTGAACATGGAGTCAGATGAAGAAAGCAAGACGTTACATGTGTGTTATCAAACAGATCTCAAGTTGAATTGACTTTAGTTCTTCCTTATAAAATTATTTGAGAGCTAGGTATAAATACCAAGTTTGAAATATTTGGAGGATTGATATCATTGCCTCAAAATAGTGTTACACATTTCACTTACTCTGAGTAATAACTACTGCAATAGATTGCTAGACTAGTGCCATCTTAATTTGAAAATAGAGCCACTGTATTCTTGAATGCAATAATTGATAATTGTTTCCTTGTATAGCTGTTTATAGTCAATAGTGTTAGACATATACTGCCAGACCCTGGTTCAGTGTGCTGAATGCTTGCTATTTAGAAAGTGTTAAAACTTGCAGTAATTTGAAGAGATTAGAACCTGAAGTGTGTTTGCAAGTTCACCTGTTTGGGGAAGGAAAATAAAACTGGGTACACTTGATAGAAAAATGAGTGTTGTGCAAATACTTCTTCTGTATCTTTAACCCTGAAGAATGTCCCTCTTCCTCCACAGGTCTTTAAAGCCTTAGCAGTTGAGCTTGGGAAAACAATCCAGTCAGTTTTAGAGGCAAGAATAGCTAGTTTTGTTTGGCCTCAGCTAATTTTATGTCAAGCTCTTTTACAGAAATCTGTATTACTATGTTATTGCATTACATTAAATATGTTACTACATTAAAGTGTTAGAGCAATATGCTGTAATAGGATTACAGTAACTCATCCACTGAACTGCGCTGTTCTGTGGCTGAGACACCAGTTAGGTCATGGGCACAACAGGGACAGATCCTTGGCGTATGAAGTGCTTAAGACACTTTCCTTTTTCTCTGCTGCTGGAAACTGAACAGTAATGTACACCAGCTCAATTCTTCCTCAGTGATAATTAGGAGCAGGCTGAGCTTTTTAATCTGAAATAATTTGGTGTGTAATACACCCTCTCTAGAGATACTCCATATTAAAAAAAGCCAGCCAGTCAGAAAATAGAAGCTATGAAATGTGAATTGTGTAGTTGTCTGGTCCTTGGCACCAGCATTTTATCTACAGATCTGTTCCAGCTGGTCTACACTACTTGCTAATGTATATGTGACTTTAATGTTCAGCATGCACTGAAATAAACCTTATTTTTTGTAGATACTACTTAGGCATTACTGTAGTTAATGTATCTAATACAGGCACACAAAGACAGGCTTAAAAATCTCTGTTCTTTCTGGCTGTTGATATCTAATACTATTGCCAGTTGCAAATGCAAGCAAATAGCTATTTGCTAGGAATTTCACTGTGTCTTATGTTTCAGCAGTTAGCAGGTTGCTGGATTAGTACACTGATACCAGAAAAGGTGATGAAGCCAATGTTCTGTTGCACAGAATCATTGGAATATATCTGATGTGTTGAAAAACAAACAAAACCATCCATCTTCCCTTCCTTCCCCCCCAAAGAAATAAGCCAAAGGAAAAAACAAACAAAACGAACCAAAAATAATCCTTATGTTAAATTTGAGGTAGATTTGTGCAATGAAATATTCTGCTGTGAGGGTAGAAGAGGCAGATCGCAATTCTGCTGGGTAGTCACCCTGTTTTGAATACAAAAAAGTTTCAAATTACACTGTAGAGTGATCTATGTTGAATCGGACTGGAGGATCAATGCCATCATCTTCCCTGTGGAGTTAACTTCACCTGTGAATTGTTTCTTCGACTAACCAACCTAATCCACTACCTATGTCTGAAATACTGACACTTTTTTCCAAATAAATGTATTTAGTGTAGGGCTGCCACAATGGTATTTTAATGCAGTATTTAAGTTTCACTTTTTTTACTAATTGTAAGGATTTAAGATTTACTAAATTGTTTGGACATTAGAACTTTACAACAGTTTGGTTTCATTCAATGACATATAGTTGGGAACTCTGTAAAAGCCTTCAAAGAAGAGAACTTTTTTATTGTAGTTATTCTTTCCCCTCAAAATGTGAGTAAAACATTGTCAACATCATAGAAGTTTTGAGTCCAGGACAGAATTTTCAAGGGTGTCTCCCACCAGCCCTCCATTTATGCCAAAAGTAGCAGAGATTGCAGAGCTTGATTGGTTGTGATGGGTCAGACACAATCTTCAGTAAAGTAATATTTTCTAATAGACTAATATTTGTCTATTTATGACTCCAATTATGTCTATTTTCAGTTTCAGCCTGGAGAGCTGCAATGGAGTCCTGTCACTTCTGTAACCTTTTTAGTTATTCCCCCATGGGATTTAACATTTCTTCATGGGCTACTTTGCAAGGAAAGCTTAAGGTATGGTGTCCTGGTTTCGCTGGTACAGAATCATAGAATCTGTTTTCTGTTCAGGAAAGCTGCATTTCTGCAAAGACTACAGCACTTGATTTAGTGGAAACAAAAATGATAAGACATTTTTTAGAGTTTTCAGCCATCACTGGTGTGCAGAGATTAAAGTCTGTAGCAGTTTTGAGTTAGCCAGGTGCAGGAGTTGGGGGAATGAAAGCCAGGGCAACAAACCCAAACTGGCCGACTGAATTATTCCATACCATAAACATCACCCTCGCTATAAACTGGGGAGTTTGCTGTGGACGGCCCTCTTTCCTTGATGAATCCCTGGAGGGTCTTGCCTGCTATTTCGGCCCTGAGGCCTGCTCCCCTGCTCATGGCAACCATTACATCAGCTAAGTATATTAATATTGTTATTTATATACAATTTTATTAAATCCATTTCTATTTCAACCCATGGATTTCCTTTCCTTTTCCCGATTCCTCTCCACAGGTGGGGAGGAATCATCGAATGTGTCCTGGTTATGCTAGGAGTAAATGGTAGAATCCCTCTTAATGTTTCAGCCAGAACTGGATTTTTGAGAAAGCAGCATTTGAGCTTTAATGAACAGAATTTGGAGCTTTGGCCAGGATGAAGTTGTTTCCTTATGAAGCTGATAAGGTTGTTGTTTTTGTTTCACTGGCAGACATTTATGTTTTCTCAAGATTCTCCCTGCACCTGTGGTTACAGTTCCTTTTAGTTTTTGGGTTTTTTTCCTTCTCTCTGAACAAAAGAAAAGAGATGGGGGGCGGGGGTGTGTGTGGAAGTGAGAGCCCAGGACTCTCTGGGATAGGTGACCCAGAATAGATGATCTGGGTCTGATCCCAGTTGACCAATAAAGATGTGTTCAGTCCCATAAATGTCACACTAATTATAAATTGGGGAGCTTGCAGGGGATGACTCCTTCACATTGCCTTTGCATCCCCTTTGCATTTCCTCTCTGCTGCTTCTTTGTCCCCTTCGATCCCTTCCCTTCATGAAGGCAGCCTGTCTCTGTTCCTGAGGCATCCCCCCTCCTGTCATGTTGTTGTTGGCGTGCGGCCAGTGACTGCTCTTTGTGAGCTGAGTATGACTTTAAATGCTTTATTATCGCTGTTCCTGTTCTTGTACAGTTAATTTGCATTATTTAAGTTTGAGTTGTTTTAGTAATTAAATAGTTGTTTTTTGTGATGAGTTCTTTTACTTTTCCAATTCTCTCCCCTGTCCCAACAGGAAAGCGGAGAGTGAGCGAGCGTACTTTCATGGCATTTTGATGTTTACTGGGTTAAACCACAACAGGGTGATAGAATAACTCTCTAAAAGACAATATCTGGGATGAGTGAAAAGGAAGAGAAGGAAGAGACTTAAGGAAAAGCAGAGGCTTAAAGTGCAAATTGGCTATAACTTCTCAAAATGATGATGTTTATAAATAGAAGTATGGATGTGGTAAACTACTGTACTGTATAAATGACTGTAACTATGGTAACATGGGAAAATTAAAATGGTAATCACATAATTGACAACGTTCCTCTTAAATTTGTGATCAAACAACACTGGTAGTTTTCCTGGCTTATAACTCCAGTTTGTACAAGAGTCAGTAGTGAGAAGGGGCCAAACTTTTGCAGGAGGTGAATAGCAAAAGGACAAACAAGTTTCTTAAAGGAAAATTCTGACAAGTGCTGTGGGGAGAGGGGGAAGCTCACACTGCCATAGGTTACTCCAAGAGATGACAGAACCTACAGTCTTGGAGGGATTCAGAAGCTGACTTTGGACAAAGACCTGTGTGTTATAACATCCTCACTTTGAGTGAAGAGGTGGAGCAGAGGGCCTAATGAGAGCCATTCCAACCTAAACTATTCTTGCCATTCTTCTGGAGTTCTGATGCTTTCTGTCTCTAGATGCTAAAAGTAATGAATAGCCTAGCCTGAATTACTGGTGTTCAGGAAGCCTAGCTTTTCATTTGTGATTTTGTGCACTTTCAGTATCCTACAGATTTTTATATCTGAAATGTCCATGCTGTGCTAAAAGTTAGACTTGCTGTGCAGAAGATAATGACTGCTTCCATTTCATTGGATATAAGCTTATTTGAAGAATTGTTCCTTTATTAGTTGTTTAGGAACTAATGCTAAAGAAAGACTCAGCTGCTGTCATTTTCCCTTAGGGAGTAAAACATTTTGTATTGTACAATTTATTTTGAGAATCATATAATGAATAACTACCAAAATTAAAAAAAAAAAAAAAAAAAAAGCAAAACACATAGCAAAAAACTCCTGAGAATTATTTTTGGCCATTGTTCTTTAAAGAAGCGATTTTTGCCTGAGAGGAGACCTTTTGAATCATGCTGAGCACTCATGCCAAGATGCATATTGGTGCCACACAGATGAAAACTAGAAATAAGCAGGTTGTTTATATCTAGATGCTTTCAGGCTCTGTTTTATATCTCTTTGCAAGTCAAAGGTATAGTCAGTTGTTCTTCTCTAGTGAATTTAGAGATGCGCATAGTTTGACTTAAATAATTACTGAGTCTGCACAGAACAGTTTGTAATAGAATTTGCTTTGTTGACCTGTGAAAATATGGAAAATACAGCCAAGGATGACAAAGCAAATCAAAGTATTACTGTAGGCATAGCTCCATGATTTTACAGAACAGCTTACCTTTCAGGGCAAATGTATAATTTTGGAAAGCACAGGTAATGTTCTTTCTTCATTTCAATCACTTGAAAATTTACTCAGTGTTATTGAATGTGGGGTAGTCTTCATTTCCTGTAAGTAAAATCTGTGGTATCTATGGAAGGATATTATAGTTAGTTTTCCTGTGAATCTGATGGTCTTAAAATTTTAGGCAATGATTTGTAAAAACACTTTATTAGAATTTTTGTATTACTTATGAGGTCTAATAGATTTCCATCTATTGGTGGAAATTATATATAATGCCAGCCATTTATTAGCACAAAGCCAGCCGCCTATGCACAGACACAGTGGTGAGGAACTGTCACATGCCCTACCTTTGAACTTGGAAATAGAATTTTCTCTCTCTGGCTCTTCTATTCCCAGATGAGGAATATTACTACACAGGCATAAAATAATGTGCTCCACCAAGTGCTGAAAAACAATGTGGGAGTGATGATGTTTATGAAGTATCTAAGTTTCTTTATGTTATGTCTTGAAGGCCATTGTTTGAATTATGTTCTAAACAGGAAGACTGCACTCTGTAAGTTTCCTACTGTGAAAAGTGGGAAACAAAAATCTAGGAATTTCTTAATTGGCAGGAATAAATTGCTACTTAATCCCAGACTAAGTTGTTATGGAGGTCTCTCTTTTGGAAAAAGTGATAGGTAAGATTTTCTGTAAAGGGAAGAAAAATGTCATTGCCCATATTTGTTTAATAATCTTGAATCAATTTTTTAATATGTAAATTAGGTAATCTTAAACCAATTTTGTGAGGATTGCTTGCATAGGACATCTGAAATAACAAAATATTTTCTTCAACATAGAACCAAAGGAAAACATAAATTTTACGACCTTCCAGTTGAATCCTTTGGTTGAATATTTGACCAAAGGTCAAATCAAAGGATGCAGTCATTTCATCCCATGCTGTCTCTGCTGCTCCTTCCTTTTCAGAGGGGTAGGGAGAACTCCTCCCACTCTCCCTCTGCTTCCACGTGGCACCCCTACCACAGGAGAAAAGTCCTCCATAGAAGTCCAATGTGGGTCAGCCCATAGCTGCAGTTTCCTCACACATGAACTGCTCCAGCACACACTTCCCATGGAGTCATGGCCTCTTCAGAGGCAGCCACTTTCTCACGTGGTTTGAGGCCACTCATGAACCTCCATGGTCTGCAGGTGGGTTGACCTGTGCTCTTGCCATGGGTTGCAGGAGGAACCTTGGCTCCACACATCTCCTCCTCCTTCCCACTTCCTTTCTTCCGTCACTGACCTTGGTGCCTGCACAGTTGCTCTCCTCACATCCCTCTCCTTTCTCTGCTGTAGGTCTCTTCTGATGCTTCTTGGAGAGTTCCCAGCTCTCTCTTTCGGCCTGGAGCTGCAGCAGTGCTTGAGCTTAAATTTGGGCTGAGTGGGCTGGGGCTGAAGCTGTGCTGCCCACATCTGAGGCCATGCTGGTTGGGGCTAGGGCAAGAGATGTGGGGCTGGGGCAAGAGAGAGCGGGCTGTGTGCTGCACTCCCCTTAAATACATGAATTCACAGGGTTGCTGATTGGCTTAGCCCTGGTCAGAGGTGGGTCTGATATTGGAGCCATGGGAACTTTTAGTAGCTTCCTACAGGGCTATCTTCATAGCCCTCCCCTGCTACCAGAAACCCTCACTGAAAACCCAATACATATATCAAAAAGAGGTTCAGTACCACTTGCATTGATATTGTGCTTTTGGCGGCAGCCTTTCTGGCTTTTCCCTTGCAGTGTATCTGGTATATACCTGTTATGTTCTCTTTCTATTTATGATATATCTCATTTTTGCTCTCAGTACAATTCTGACCCTGAAATTGCTAATGTATTGAAGATTTCCATCCCTCCAGCATAAGGTGATGAAATGGTGATATCAGAGTTTGAGATGGAAACAATTACTGTCCTCTAGAGGAAAATAGAGGTTTGGATAAGTTACGTGGGTCATGATGATCTTTTGTCTGTGAGTAGAGAGTCCTCTTTGCTGTTTGTTTTACTATTCCAGTGTAGTGAAAGAAGAAGAAAGACTTGGTAACCTTGGCAGGAAGGAGATTATCTTACCCCTCAAAACTGAGGTGTGTCTGGGCGTTACAGTTTAGGACATTCAGATCATTATTTTGTCACTCACAATCTCTTGAGCAAAGCAACTATTTTTTCTGCTGAAGAAGCAGGATGGGAAAACCAGCAAAATGCTATGATATTTACCAAGTTTTGGATTTCTAGGCAAAATATTTCCTATAAAGTTCAAAGTCATTTTGTTGAAATGTATAACACATTGGAAGATGAGTTTATTATAACTAACCATAGAGAAAGTGGTTTTTTAGAGAAGAGATTATTCTAGGTTGTCACAAGTTAGGTCATGTTTTCCTGTGCCCTGTAATCGGTTCAGAGATTCCATTTAAAATGCATTTTCAGGTAGAATCTATCTGGCTAGTATGGATGTTGGGAAAACATTAAACTTTGGATCCTGAGAAGAATTAAATTTGCATTTCAGAGAGAACTCATTGTTGGAAACCAATTTTAAATGCTAGAGGATTCCTTGGTTTTCCTACTTATTTTTATAGTATAAGTAAAAGAATTTTATTTGCATTGAATACTGGTGCAAGTGAGACTTTAACATACAAGCTTTGTTGATATACAGAAAATAGATTTGATTTTTTAGGTGATGAATTCCTTTTTGAAAATTACAGGTTAATGTGATTTGCCTTTTTATCAAGATTCAAGTACTGGTTGTTTTGTTGCAAAGACCTGAGTTATCATGGTGTACTTTGTGTATAGATCTTATATTGCCACTGCATAGTATTGTTTTTAAAGATCTTATGAGCAGGACTTCCAAGTCTTTAATCCAAAAGCTATTTAAACCCCATCTTATTTATTTTTTTATCTGTGGATGAAAAAGTGTATATCTGTCAAGATATACTAATCCCTGAACTTAGAATGTTTTACTGTCCAGTGATAATTAAATTCTTTAAAGGTGGTTTTTTTTTCATAATTTGTGATTAAGTAAACCTAAAGGTAAAACTATTGCAAATACATCTAACAAGGCACAGAGGGACTTGAAAATAAGAACTTTATGCTGGATTAGAGAAGAACGCTACTATCTGGAATATTAACTTTATGTATTGGGTTTTCTGTGAGGGTTTTTTTTTGCTAGCGGTAAAGGGCTATAGAGATAGCCCTATAAGAAGCTACTAGAAGCTCCCTCAGTTCTAAAAAGTTGGACCCCAATGTCAGACCCACCTCTGACCAGGGCCAAGCCAATCAGTGCCTCTGTGAATTCATGTATTTAAGGGGCGTGCAAGGCATGTCTCTCTCCCTCTCTCTGGCACCGGCCCTGACCAGCGCGGCACCAGGTGCGGATAGCGCGGCCCTGGCCTTGCCCAGCTGGACTTGGCCAGCCCCAATCACAACTTAAACTTAAGCCCTGCTGCAGCTTTTATCTCGAAAAAAAAAGAGA
>NW_010198374.1:0-9265 GCF_000695765.1 Mesitornis unicolor
CTTCATCTAGCCAGAAAACTAGACTATTGGCCCTCCACTACTTTTTTTTTTATCCCCTGCTGGTTTTAGACTCTTCAGTATGCACAGCACATCATAACAGCGCAGATTTACCCTTATTCCTTCTCCTTGAGAAGTTGTTTTAAAAATGAAATAATCTGCAGTTGTGCCTTACAGAACTGGCTGCCTGGGGTTTTGCGAAGGGCTGGTTCTGAGCATCCAGTCCAGCCCTGCTTGTACCTCAGGGCAGTAGAAAGGCTCCTCCTCACTGTAGCAGATGGGATACAGCCCACAGAACAATCCAAAAGGTGAGCACCCTGACCCATCCCTTCATTGGTCCAGGTGACTGTAGTGGGAAAGCTTTTCTGGAGGCACTCCAGGGCTGGGACTGGGAGTGGTGGAGTGAACAGCATCTGTCTTAGGGAGCAGCGCAGTGTGATAGAAGTGAAGTGGTCAGTGCAGAGTTCCTGGCTGCCACGCAATATGTGTTTTGAGTGGGATTTACTGTGGATTAGCTCTGGTCTGATCATATGGACTGAATGCGCATTAATGGTTGAAACACAGCAGTTGGGTCCTTGGGGTGCGATTTAGTTTCCTGTGAAAGGAATCCAGTTTGTGCACTCAGAGATCACTCTGTTGTGCAAACCAAAGCACGGTAGGAGGTTTCCTCAAGAGGTGGTCTCCTGATCTGAATTAAAACAGCAGTGTGGACACAGCAGTGTACTAATGTGGAATATGAAGAGAACTCATTTTAAAAGAAAGTCATGTCATTATCCTGGATGATACGCTGTGGTGATCAAATTACAAAGTGATGAGAGCAGGATGCAGCCTAGGTAGTTTGAATCAAAGAAAGAAGAAGTGTAAAAGAGATTTTTTTCTCAAAATGGACAGATGGATACTAAATGTCAAGGTAGCATTGTCTGATACCACTTCACATGAGAAAAATGTTCATTTCTGTAAGAGGCACATTGTATGTAACTAGCTATTGGATAGCCAATCTACAGGTGATTAAGTGCTAATAATATCTCTGTCGTACTGTAAAGCAAGTAAGAAAAAGGTCTTTCCTATTTCTGTAGCCAAAACTACTAGTTGGTTTTATAAAACCAGTGGTTTTGTATTGATTGAAAAGCAAAAAAAAGTGGGATTTTGGAGAAAACATAATTTAATTTGTTTGTTTGGGAGAAGATAGATGTTTACTATTGGGAACAGACAACTGGAAAGACAGTTAATAATATATGAAGCTGCTGAAATCAACATGTTCCAAACATGGCATTTTTTATCAACTGCATTTGTAGTTAGTAGAACTGGTTAGTAAGTACTAAGGTAATGAAGGAGAATATACAGCAGAGCAATGCTCCCCAATCCACTGAAAACAAACTGCAAAACCTCAAATGATTTATATGGTGCTTGTGTCTCTGCTGACAGAGAAGCTCTAGCAGGACAAGCCAGTGTGCTCATCCAGTTTGTTGAGAGTTTTTAGGTCTGGATTCAGATACTCAGATCCCTGACTAGTCCAGCTGGCCTAGAGTCTATGAACTGTCCTGTTCTCTGCTAAGTTGTTTGAGAAACAGAGTTGAGAAGTGGCACCTGCAATGGAAAGGTTTAGCGAAATGCTTCCTTCTATTTGTGGAATATTCTGTATCACTGTTCTGTATCATCTCTTGAATATGTGAAAGTTTGGAGTGTTCAGTTTAGTTTTGGTTGGAGGTTTGGTTTGGTTTGGTTTGGTTTGGTTTGGTTTGGTTTTTTTTCCCCTGGTTTGGAGAATAAGTGTCACAGACTTCAGATCCAAATTTTGAAATTGGTAGGAATATTCTGACTAGTACACAATCAGCATTTCCTCTGTAACTCTTTTGATTAAAAATGTTAGAAAAAAGATCAACACAGTTACTATACAAATAATAATCTACCTGTTTCTAACGTATCATAATGGGTCATGTAGGTCATGCCTGCATGTGACTCATGAGCTAAGTGTGACTGTACTATGCCTGGTATCCTGCTAGCTATTTCAGAGAACCTGGGTGACTCTGTGATACTGCATTGGCAGGCTCGAGAGTTATTATTTTTTTAACCTTTGAGTTCCTATGTGATCTTCTCTAGGTGATCCTGCTCTGGCAGGGGAGTTGGACTGAATGATCTTAAGAGGTCCCTTCCGACACCTACCATTCTGTGATTCTGTGAGTTGATGTAACTTACAGATATTTTGTCCTATTCCAGTTATTGAAGATCTTCATACTATTCCCATTGTGTTCTTGAACTTTGACAGGCTCATTTAATGCTTACTGAAAAATGTCAAAAACATGTCTTTTGGTTTAATTAAGTTGTATTTTTCCCTCTGGTGGTTATGTCACATCAGAGTGATAAAAGACTGCAAGAATTATTATTCTTACTGTTAGAAAGCCTCAAGACCAGAGCCAGACACAGGTATGAAGATCTTAATGTAGCCACTAAGTCTGGAGAAGTGAGATGGTATCAGGACTATGGGTAGTCACTGCACATAGTCATAGGGACCACAGGATCCATAGGAGATAATGCATACTTAGGGGGCCTGTGTCTTTGCCATGTGTTTACAGTGCATGTCATACTTCTCCCTGATCAGCTGCAGACTTTTGCCCTACTGGAACATAGGGCATGATATGGCTCAAGGTGAATCGTTGTGCAACCTCCATGAATGGCCAAAAATCACTTATCGAATATTTTTCCCCAACATTGGACACCTGTAAGATTCAGCTGGACAAGGTGCCAAGCCATCTTGTCTAGACCATGTGTTTGGCAAAACAGTTTGTATCAGATAATGCTTGAGGTCCCTTCCAACCTGCTTTTCTATGTTTCTATCAATACAGAATCATAAAATGCTTTGGGATGAAAGGGACCGTTATAAAGACTGTGTTATTCTGCATTTTTCCTGAGCCTACCATTGCACTTCAGCAGCTAGGCAACTTGGTTTGTAAAGGTGAGCAGCCTAGTAGTGGATTATGAGTCCTCTCATTCATAGTAAGTTTATAGTAGTTAGAGAGTTGTAACAAAACCAAACCAAATAGGGAAACTGTCATATGAATGAAAACACACCTGTTGAAGAAGACAACTTTTCATTTCAGAAAGATGTTTTTCATTTTATCTTGTTACATCTCACATTCTTATACTCTCATTGTTATGCTAGGATTTCACCGAGTGCATATGTGAGCAAAATGTGCATTTTGCCATTGTTGCTATTAAATGTGAGCAGTAATTCTGGAAGTACATTACGCTTCATCTTTTTGAAGAATTTTAAAGCTAGCACTGTTAATGTGAACCAGAATCTTTGGAACAGATGGGAATGGTCAGGAACTCTGGAGCAAATATTTGGAACAAAAGCTTAATTACGTGGGTACCAAATTAAGGCATTCCTATAAACAGTTTTGGTATTTTTGACATGATGGTAAAAAACAGAAAGCAAAGAGAAGCCAAATTAACTTAGCAAAGAAATTGTAGCAGTGGATTGATTCTGAAAGTCAACAGGTGAATGTTTTCCACAGTCCCAGTGTAGAAAAAGACTGAACTGAATAGCCAAATTCCTATTGATTTCTTTGGGAGCAGGATCAAGACTTTAATTCGTTAAAAACTCCTGTTTTGATTTTAATGAGAGTTACGTGACTTAAATCTTGTTTAATGTTTTGGAAGCACTGGGTAAGATTTAAATAAAATAATAAGTTTTCTAGACTTTTAATAGCGTTATTCTTCTTGGTGCTGCTGTTACCTCAAGGTATTTACTTTTGGCTGTTAGTTCAGTGTAGAAGTTGATACTATTGAGAATGGAATTGGCAAATCTTAACACAGAATGTTTAGATCATAAACATTTTAAAATAAGACTCCATAAAAAAGATGTCTATTTTTTTAATATGAAATGTTAGTTGTGTCCTTGGCAGGCTTTGCTTCAGAGGAGTCACATGCATTTCAAAGAGCGCTCTGTTAGCCAGCTGCAGCCAAAAGATTATTTCAAACCAGTGGAGACCCAATTCCCTTTTCTCTTTTGCTTTTTTTCCTTTCTCTCTCTCTCTCTTCTGTAGGACTCTCTATATATCATACAACTGAAGTGTAGCCAATCGTGGGGTGAAAAATTCATATAACTATTATACATAGCAGTGGAAAGCATAGAAACACTGAATAATGATGCCAGTACTAGTCTATATTTTAAGAAGTACTGTTGAGATTTCTTTCCTTCAACACTCTTCAAATCTTCAGACTTCAAAAAATGTTGAATACTCTTTCAGAGCCAGCAGTATTGCACAGACTATATGTGGAATTGCTTTTGTCTGCCCTGCCCTTACCTGTGGAGTGGTGCATTCATCATTTTAGCAATGACTTGATTCATCAGTCCTATGTGAAACCAGATATACTCCAGAGGCATGCAGAAGGTGGTGGATATGGGGGAAAACTCATAAAAGATTATGTTAATGGAGTGGTCCTTTATTAATCTCCATGAAATGTTGATGGTTTAATGTGCTACACATAATTTTTTGGTTTTCATGTTTACTTGAATGCGAGATTGTTTGTTTTCCTGCTTTAAAGATGTAATTAGTGGGCTCCTTTTTATTAACTTAGGTTTGATGAAAGGTATTGTATATAGGTAGCTGTGCAGGCAGAAGTCTTGCCTCACCTAAGTCAAATACATGTGCCACAGTAAAAGCTCCCTGTACTGATCAAACAATGTACATTGTTCAGTTGTTCCAGAACTTCACTCATTCATTTCCATAAATTGAGCCTCAGTTTTGAAGCCTCTTATTGCTGTGTGCTCTGCTGGTAATGGGCCTGACATTCCTGCCTGCTTTGGACTGAATGGAGACAATTAAAAGTGTTTTTACATTGATCACTGTAGCTTGTAACAGTTCTGAACACAAAAGCTTTGTGTCCAATGCCCCAAACTATCATTAGAAGAGGTTTTTAGAGCCTTTCACTGAAAATATGTGTGTGACTGATTTTTGAAGTGGCTGGTGGGAAGAAGTTGAATGAAGAAAGGGTCCCAGAAAAGTATAATGTGGTATACTGACCATGTTTGGACCCAGTTGTGAACCTACTCCTTCGCCAACTTGAACCTTTCCTGTATGGAGTGAAATGTCTGACTTTGGTTGATTTTGGGAGTGAATACTTTACATAGAATCACAGAATAGTTTAGGTTGGAGAGGACCTTAAAGGTCACATAGTCCAACCTCCCTGCCATAGACAAGGACACCTCCCACTAGACCAGGTTGCCCAAAGCCCTGTCCAGCCTGGCCTTGGACACCTCCAGGAAGGGGGCATCCACAGCTTCCTTGAGCAACCTGTTCCAGTGTCTCATAATCCTCACAGTAAAGAATTTCCTTTCTTTTCCTCTTTCTAAAAAACAGGGATCAATACCAGGAACTTATTTCTCGAGGGACCATCTTAACTTGAAGGAAGCCTTGGATGACATTGGCCTATAAGGAAATTAACTTTTGGGTTTTTATTAATTACAATTTTTATTTGCTCAGTCTATGATTCACAAACCAGACAGATACTAGATAATATAGTACAGAAAAACAGTATCATTACTTTAAAAATTTACCACATTCTCCTTGGGCTAAACTGCAAAGTTTAGTCTATTAAGTAGAAAGAATTCTGTTGCTAGGTTTAAAAAACAAACCAAACCAAAAAAAGCAAACTCTCAAACTCAAAACTTCTTAGAAGTTGATTTTTTAGATTCTTATCTAGATCAGCATTAAGTGTCCCAAATTCAAAGATGAAAAGCATCTACTAGGTCTTATTCAAATATTTAACATGTTGCAGGTTAGAGATAAATACCACACTACAAACATGGCGAGTCATTGGTTTCTGAGCTGACACTTTTAACGGAATGGAAAAATAATGATGGTACAAGATACATCTGGAGAGGTTTTTTTTGACTGATGATACTGTGTCACTACTTTTCCCCTACTAATTTGACAAGTAGAACATGGATTGTCAGTGGAATGAATGCAATCCATGATTTTGTTATAGCCTTTGTATGGGCACTTGCTGCACAATATGCATTTAATCCTGAAATTCTCCAGATTTAAATCAGACATGCTTTCCTTGTCTTTCTGCTCTTTCTCAGTGCTTCTCAGCAACACTGCTGCTTGTCTCTGATTTTCCCTAGTGCTACTGAGTGTCACTCACAGAGAATCTATTTGTTCCTAATTTATATTTGCCTTTAGATGATGGACTGCATCAGCAACAAGAGTTACTGTCACTTCACTGATTTCAGTTTAAGTAAGACAAAGCATTCAAAAAGAACTGTAGTTGCTTACATTGCATGCAGTCCTGTTACATTTCCCACAGTAGTGTAAAAAGACAGAGAGCAAACTATGACACAGCTTCATGTCCTCTAAGATATTTGCCTTGTAGACCTGCATGACTTGAAATATTGGTGCTCTTAGTAGCCTGTATTTATAATGACCACATGATAGTAACAAGAAGGAGACTGGCAATAAGCCGAAAACTACCAAGAGCTGAAAATTATTACCTAATGCTTGTGGTGGGTGAGTGGGGTGGTGATGGTGTATTTTTGAGAAAATCTAAGTAGAAGTTGTATTAAGTGCATCAGAAATACTGAGGGCAGTTCTTTAGATGACTGCCCATTTGGGTAGTTTGTGGGGCTAAGTCCTTGATGGTTTTGAGAAAAAGTACTTTGCAGCTGTCTGTGTGAATGTGAAGGGTTAAACAATAAAGCAGAAATACATCTTCATGCTTTTGCTTAAAAATAAAAGGACTGGATTTCAGAAGGGGCTGTAAAGCTTTCAGCAAGAATCGGGCAAACACTCCAGTAAAATGAAAAGCTGAAATGTGAAGAGTGCATGATGTGTGATGCCAGCTCAGCGCTTTCAGGAGTCATGTAAAGATCATGTTGCTGTAGGAGAGGAGACCACCCTTGGAATCGCAGCAACCAGCTGCTTTACAATGTAAAGGAGTTATATAGGCTGATGCCCCTCCACACAGTCATGTCACCCAGCGGTAGCCTCTCTTAACAGTTCTTCACCCTCAGGAAAACAGGCATTACTTACAAGTACTTCTGTAGGGGTGGAAAAATCACCTTACTGTACAGATCCCAGGTGCACAAGGAGAGGAGTAAGAGTGTTCATACAATAAAGGTTCTTTACTGAGGGTGTTTGTTTTTTCTCCTCTCTGTATAGGTTCAACATGGGAGAAAACACTACGGCAGATTGGTTTTGAAAGGTAAGCCATAAATTTGTTTCCTTACCAGTGCAAAAAGAGAGGGAAGAAAAACTACATGGTCAAGTTTGCAGAATTACTTAATTTAGTTCATTGAATGTATCTATGACCTCAAATGAGAAGAAGTTATGCAGTGTCATGCACATATATGTTTAGCTTTTCCATTTATGTCCTCTTCTCTTTCCCCAGTCATTCTGAAGCAACTTTTTCACCATAAGAACTTGACTCATAATGTTTTTTGCTGGCAACTGTATAGCATGCTAGTATTAAAAAGGTGACACACTATTTGGGCAGAAGTCTTACTTATGAATGAAAATATTGCTCTCACCCTTATTATTTTTTCTGTGAAACTTCTAACCTGCGACATATTAGTTGACAAAAGTACATGAAGTTGCAAGAGAAGCAAAGCTGGCAGAGAGCTATTTAGCATCAGAGGAAAATTCAGAATTCAGAACTCAAATGCAAGAACTTCTTGCAGCCAAACTTAACCACAAGGTCATCATACCAGAAACATATGTCTCTCTTGGAAATTAAGCTAGGCCAAGCCCAGTAAATGTGATCTGATGCTGAGGTTCAGATGCTCTGTATCATGTTTATTCTTTTACAAATGGTAAGCAGAAAAATCTGCTCTCCACTTGAATAAAGTTTAGCTGTTCTCTATTAATAGAGTGGCTTGCAGTTATACACCATTGTGCTTGGGTTGCTGTTGACCAGGCAAGAAGGAATTTCTGTTCTTCATGTTGCCTGAGTGCATACTGCATCGCAGCAAAGTCTACAGGCAACCAGGCCTTTCTGAAGGCAATAAATAGCCATACAAATCTTACAAAACAGAAAATTAATTACTAGCTTCCTTTCTCAGAAACAGAAAGCAAGCTGCATTTTTCTTCTGTCCTTTACCTTGTGTAAAGTTTTTATGATAACAAAACAAGTTTTTGTGACAAGATGACTGATGCTCATTTTGTGACTGATGACTGATACAAGTTCAATTACGCTAACTCCTCCCTTTTTTCTCAGGTTACATGTGGTTTTGTTTCTTGATGAGCATTTCATTCCGCATGATATCATACACATCTGAAGGGCACTACAGTAAAATATTGATTCTCTCAATGCCCCATTCTTCTTTTAAGACTATGAATTAGCACCTGCTGGTGCTGTTTGTCTCCATCAGAATGGAAAAAACAAGTACTTTTGAGGAGTGCTAGAATGGATTGATATGTTTGGTCTGTGGTTTGAAACTGCTAATGAAAAATGATCAATTTGTTTAAACTGAGTTCATCAGAAGTTCTGTTTGAGGCAGTTTCAAATTTGTGAGGTGTTTCAAAGCAATGAGGATAACCCCCAATAGCTGTGTATGTGTGATATACCTACCACATGAAACATGGATAATTCTTTATAGACTAAATTACAGCTGAGAAGCCTGCCTGAGAGGAGGTAAATATGTAGAAGAGATTGCTGTGCAGATCCCATTATTGCCATTAGGTTTGAAAATAAGAAAGACTGTCAGATGGCACATCTGCACCCTGAGAGTTTGATTGTCATTCTGGAGTAACTGTAATTGAAGCACCTTGTCAATTAGCATGGATGGGGTGAAGATTTGAATGTACTTGGCTTGGCTTGCCATAATCATGGAAGCAAATATGTTCTTATAAGCTTTTTCAGAGAACAGGCAAAGTGAAAACTAGAAAAATAAAAATCCTTTTAACAGGTACAATAATTAAGGTTTGGGTTTTTTTAAAGAATAGTATTAATCTTCTTACCTGTATTTTTAACACAAGGTTTTGTATTATGTTAGCATATCAACAATAACAAGTTGGTTGACTAAAAGATCCATGGGTATATATGAAGTTCAGTGTTAACTCCTTTAAAGCAATATTTACTTAATATCATACTGTATGTGGTGGATTAAGGTCAGTATTTCTTATGCCTTAAGAAATAGTTTCCAAAGTAAACAGAGGGATACACATTGCTGTGTGTAATACTTTGATACAGGAAGTGCACTCACAGTCACAGAAGATCTCTCAAACCTATAGAGATGATTTTGGGAGCATTTCACTGTGTGCTTTCC
>NW_010198374.1:9296-12327 GCF_000695765.1 Mesitornis unicolor
CAGTAGGCATCTCTTCATGACCACTGATAGAGACAGGATAGTGGGCTACATCTCTGTTAGGTCTGATCCCATACAGCTGTTCTTGTATTGTGTATACCAGCACTAAGAAAAGAAGCAGCAGCAGCATGTTTTGCAATTTAAAAACATTCTCTGCAAGCTGTTGACATAGGCACACCTGAGTCAGCTGTGAAATATCAATAGCATTTAAATTTGTTGTGGGAGCAAGGACATTCTTATTCAGGAGGAAGCAAGATTTTTAGATTTTAAAAGGAAAGACATTCAAAGGAATATGTCTTTGCTTAGAAATTGGAAAATTAGTATAAGATGTTGCTCTTAACAGGCTGTTTTAGAGTGGATTGAGAAACAGGAGATGCGGACACTCAGTTTACACTGCAGAAAACTAAACCCAGATAATATACAGGTTATGTCATCACTGCTTTGTGGTTGCATGGTGTTTATTCTGCAATAGTAGAATGTTTACATTACCGTTGTCTTAATATCCTGAAAAACATAGAGGCATCAAGAGATCTGGTTGTGAGGCTTTTATGTAAGCGTTACTTGTGAGCTGAGGATGCTGCTTTTCAGTGTGAGAGAAATTAAAAATGCTGGAGCTCGAGTAAAGTAGTTTTATATCCAGGAAATGACTGGAGTTAAGAGCTTTTCAATCAAATGGAGTATATGTGAGTTTGATAGGTTTAAATGAAAGTCTTTATGTCATTGATTGTTTTTTGAGACATTACAGATAAGCTAATTGTAACATACTATGGTAGTCATCACCTTTGTCCGAGATGATCTTGACTGCGGTCCCTGAGTACGTTTTCTGCAGAACATTTTGGAGCAATTTGAAGAATTGTGAAAAACGTTAGCTTGTAGTTTGCTGTCCTACAAGAAACATAGTTTAAAATGCTAAGCATGTGTGATGCCTGCATGTCAAGCAAACTGTCACCTCACATGATTTCTTTAATAATTTTTAATAAGCCAAACTAAGTAGATTTGTGGATAAATAGGGTAACTTTTTTGCCACTGTTAACCTGGGGATCGTTGTTCATTATTGGTGCGTGTTTAGATGACACATATTCCTGAAGAAGTCTGGAGAACAGCTCTTTCCTACTTAGTTCCAAATATGACTAAAAATGTGTTTCAGAAGGCATTGTTCATCTCACTGGCTGAAGGTCTTTACAGTCACACATAAGACCCAGTCAAAATGGTGCACTCAGACTCCCACTATTTCACTATGGTGAAATAGTTATGAACCATTAACAGTGACTGTCCTTATTTCCTGGCTACTCTGGCAATTAAAAAGAGAGATTAATGCACAAAGCCTGTTAAAATCCAGAAGGGAAGAGGATCAGGTCAGTCACTGAGTTGGTCTTCTTATGTAACGCAGTCTGTGGGGTCTTTCCAGGTCACAAGGGGGATGACACTTGCAGCCCAGAGCCTGGAAAGACCCATGGACAGCGCTGAGGGAACTGCCTCCTCCACGCTGCAGAAAATTAAAACCAAAAGAAGGACTTTAAAAAAAAAAATCTAGATTTCTCTAATTTCAGCTACTAGATGGTGGAATTTATGTCCTTATTTAGTAGATTCAATAGTGTTATGTATTTGTTGACATATAAATGTTCTAATAGTTTGAAAAACTTTAAAATGGACAGTGTTGGGCCTCTTAAAACTCATTGTCCTGCAGGGTTTCCAGTCTTCCAGTCTTCCTCTTACCACTCTTCTCTGACTTGTAATTTCTAATGTGGCTAGTAACTACTCAACTACTGACAATGCATCTATTCCCTTTTTACATTTGTTCCGGCGGTGTTTCTCTCATACGCATAATGCTTTACATTAAGGTTCCACAAAACAGACTTAGAAATGATTTAATGACTGTTATTATATGTTAAGTAAATACCAACTGTTTTAAAAAATATATACTTGAAGAATAACAGATGTGCGGTTATTACACTTTTGGCAACACTCAATAAGTATGTTTTTCATAATAAATAGCTGTTTCAGTAACACAGAGAAGGGAACTTTTGAGCACCAATTTCTTATTTAAATGTAATTATCTGTGTAAAAATCTGAGGTTTCCATACTGAAGATACAACTTTTGTTTTGTTGATAGCTTCAAACTGATTCTGAAATGATTGTTATTTTTGTGGTATGCAAAAAATTCATATTCATTTGAAGCTACATGTTTGTATATGCAAAAGTACATGACTACCACTCTGCATAATACTGATGTGACACGTCTGCACCGTTTGTACAGCAGCAACATCTAGGTAGAAAGTGCAACACGTAGCATCCCAAATTCTGTCTAAAGTGATGCTGAGGGTGATCGACAGTGAAAGCTGCTCCTGTTAGTAAAGTACTATATTGACTTGTGGGCTTCTTGCGCTTTTTTAGAAATCCTTTTACTATTTCTGAAGAATGAAATGGTAGTTGGAGATTGGTAGCTCCCACACCTCAGGGAGGGGAAAGGGAAAGGAGGTAGAAGCATGGAAGAGAATAAGACTGTCAAGGAAAGAGGAAAAGACCAAAAGATTGCTATGTCAACTCTAGACCCTGGATAAGAAGATTGGCTCCTATGGAGATAAATTCCAGATCTCCTATGTATTTCTGTAGCTCCTTTAACTACTCTTCTAATCACAAGGTGATAAGGAGGACAATGTGCATTGATTTTGTCTGATGCAAAATAGAGACAATAGCCCCACATGCCACAGGTAGGGAGACACAGCTTTCCCAGTAGATGCCAGGAGCAAGTTAGCTGTCGTCGCTGAGAGATATGTGTTTGTTCCTATGTTGGTCTCTGAGAGTAGACGGATGTCTGCTTTTGCAGCTGCTCCACACATGCCCCTGCTCACTCTAGCCAAAAAATATTGTGTATATCTTCCCTACCTCTTGGAGAGACTGAGAACTCAATTTCCGAAATCACTCGTGACATGCGGTGAGTGCTGGAATCCAGATGCATCAGAGGCACTTCCCAAGTGCCTCCTCCAGGTCTAGGTTGCTAATTACGAGCCTACTGGCGATCTGGTTTCCCTCT
>NW_010198374.1:12358-82852 GCF_000695765.1 Mesitornis unicolor
CTTGTACCTTGCTTGGGCATTTGGTTGGTGCGTGGCCAGAGTTTCTCTGGGTGACATGTAAAGAATAAACAGAAAGAAGAAAATACCACTGGATTCTTTTTATATTTATTATGCAGAATTTTGGCTTGGAAATCCAAGTACCATATGGTTTTCTATAGTGGCATCCCCCACTCCTCCCCACACTCTTCAGTGATTTAGTAGAAAGAATAAATATACATTTGAAATATAAAGTCTTATCCTGATAGCATGTTCTATGATTTGAAGCCCTTTCTTTACATACAGCTGAATCCTATAGTCTTTTCTTGGACAAGGCTCCCATTAACATCATTTTGGGAGTGTTGCCTCAGCTGGGGGATGCAAGAGACAGCAGGGTCTGATCCTTGAGAGAGATTATTTTAAAAGAAACACTGCAGTCTGAATAGTCAGTGAGTTGAGGTCTTTTTTGCAAATACTGAATAATTAGAGTGTGGGAAGACAAGGAAAAGTGGGTGCAGTGTTGCAATTGGAGGGATGTGTGGAAAGTCCTGCCAGGCACCTCTTTCACCATTTTGAGAAAAAATATACACAGTAGACCACTGTTTCGGTCTCCTGTCCTACAAAGCACCTAAGCAATCACTTAAGTTGTGAGCACCCCAGCACTCTCCCTGACTTCAGCAGGGTTCTCTTTTGCAGCGTACCATCCTTTAATTGCTTCATATCAGAGAAATTAGATTAATCTATGTTTTGTTTATGGTTTCTATTGCTGTGCTCACTCAGGCCTCGCATTTGACAAGGGTTACTTTATAGCCTCCCTCATCATTCGTGGCATATCTTTGTCTTAATATATGACCCCCATCATACTTCTGTAGGAGTTAATGAATGTGAATTTATTTTGCAGTCTTTACGATTATCTGTGTTCTTTGAATAATACGGCAGCTAAATGTAATGTAGGGAGCTGAGGAGATAGAACCAATTCCCTGCTTTCCCCTGAGAGACTGTCAATAAAAGAGCAGTTTGTTGCTTATAACTGAATTGTTGTTTTCTGGGCAATATCTCAAATTAGTTGTTCCTCTGTTTGGCTGTTGCCTAATTGATAGGTAGGGCTCTGGAGGGCAGAAGACCACCAAAAGAGTTTGTTAATGTCCTTCCAGCTGCAACACTGCACTTCTTTTGTTACGAAACGATGGGCGGCAAGTCAGGGGAGCTTCCTACTTGCAGGCACTTGTCTCTGGGTGAAGGGCAGCACAGGATCCTGAGTCCTGGGAAGATGGGGGACTGAGATTGCTTTAATTTAATTTTCAAAGCTTCATTCAGTTTGTTACTTCATGGTGGCCAGGACTGTGGAATTTGTGCATGTGTGCTGAAGCATTCGTGTTGTTTATAATGTGGGAAATGGAGAAGAAATGTGTTTTCAGTTTCATTTGATATATACTGCATGCCTGAGGTTCTATCTTAAATTGAGTTTTCTTTGCTGCTTTGACAAAAAGTGAGGTTTTGAAATAAAAGTCTGAGTTACAGAGAAAGCCAGAATAAAAATTGGATTATATTTTCAAAGGACAAAAGCATTGTTCAAAAAGATACGAACAAACCAAGGGGTTTTTTCCCTGGTAACTGTATCCGCTGAAAACTTCTAGTCAGCGTTAAATACTAAAATAGAAACAAATTGGATCTAGTTTTAAACCAGTTTAACTTTGTCGATTTCATTGCAATGTCCACTCTCATTCCATTGTTGCTGAAAGCAATGTATAGTCAGTTCAGTGTGCTCAGGCACAAGTTACTGTGAGGAAAGCTTTTTTTGATTGCCTGTTAACAAACAATGCCCTGTATTGACGTGCCACAGTGGCCTGTGAAGTAACTTAATCCTGTTGCTCCCACTGAGAAGAAAATAATTTCAGGACAGCCACCCTTGCCCCTGCAGCGAGCATAATCTGAAATGAGAAATGAGTCCCCTGTTTTGGTCTATTACCCTATTTACTGCTTGTTTTTCATGGTGCTCTAAGAGCTGTGGCCTATGGAGAATTTCTGCTTTTAACTCCAGCTCTTGGCTGTACTCATAAAGCCAGACAGCCATTCCCATTTCAGGGTGGTTTGGTGGTTGGCATGAAAGGACCTTCAGGGAGGACTCTGCCAGTCCTAAAGTCACTCTTTTTGCTGTGTTTGGTTTTTTCCCCATCAGTGTAGGGACATTTGTATTGCACTTTCTGTATTGGGTGAGCAAGTACCCTGCTCTCCAGCGACAAATACAGCATCTGTCACAGTTAACGCCTGAGACTCCAGACGGGTTTTGAATGTCTCCAGAAAAGGAATATTCCATCCCATCCCCCCTACCAACGGTCTTTTAGCATACATTTTAAATGTAAGCTATCTTTTAAATTTAAGCTAGTTAAAAGAAAGGCTGACTTTTGACAGATGTCATTTGCATAAGTTTTGCAATATACTATCTTACATTTTGCAAAAGAAATACTTTTGTTCTTAACAATCATGTCATAGAGTATTTTTTTAAAATATTGATAGTGATGGTTTTGTTGCCTTTGTGCTGCACACTTGTGAGACAGTAAACAGACATTCACCTAGTGAGACTTTTTTATAGAAGCTTTTCAGGAGATGGTCACCATATGGCTAAAAACACTTAGACTAGTAATTGCTTCCTTATTTACTGGATTTTCTCAAAGCTGTCCGTGTTAAAAAAGTGATAAAACTATCTATCATGAAATGTGTAAACATTAACTAAAATAAGTTTGTTTGGTTTGAGCAGATCTAAGAGATTTTCTAGGTTTTAATCCCTCATGTTTCTGCTTAAGCAATTATCTTAATGGTAACATAAACAATCTCTACATAAAATAATTATAATAATCATGGCTATTTTCTAGAGTACATCACTGTAATATACCAAGAAAGGTATTTCCTGTGGGTTGATTGCAGCTGCTTTGACACCTTTTTAAACAACACTGAAATCAGCAACATGAATTTTCTAGGTGTCTGAACATGGAGTCCTTAATTATATAAGCAACTCAGTAGACTTCAAGGGCATATCTCATGAGAGTGAACATTATGGAACCAAGGCATAAATTGATAGAGGCGTAAGTAAATAAACTGGATTTTAGAAAATACAGTCTATTCTCTAGAATTTAGAGAATTATAAATGCTCTAATTTAGAAAAATTCAGAGGTTAAAAATCCAAGGTCGACATCACACCAGGTAGTCCAGAGAAAAATCACATGGTTTGTTATAAAAGTAAAGCACAGTTGTGTGATTGCTGTGTTTTAATCCTCTGCTTGGCTAGGATCAAGAAGCTGCTTACCTAGGGGAAGAATGACAGCCCTACTTCCTGTTCAGCCTCCTGTGCACCCACCAAGAGATCTAGTGGACAAATGTCCTGGAGACAAAGCTCTTGAAAATGAAGAATCTCTTAATCATGTGATTCAGCTAAGATAAATCTCGAGTTCAGCCACGTGTAGATGAGAAACACATCTGTGTTATTAAATACAAGATGGTTTATGAATAGGGAGGTTCACTTCTTTTTATTTACTATTCTTGGGTTTAGGTCTTTTTTATTTAGGGTTGTCAGGCTTGAGAGATCAAATTGGATTTATCTCCATATATAATAGAGGACCAGCAATGTCACTGTACATTTGCCAATAATTTACCTTCCTCACTCTGTCTTACTGAGACTTGCAGTGATATCAAGATTGTCTGATCCTAAGCATATTTTGGCCAATTTGTTGAGTTTGGCAAAAGGATTGTGAGAAGTCTTTTTTCTTTTAAAAAGGGCATTCTTGGATTCTGGAAACATTAAAAAACCAACAAGTCAACATTCTCAAATGTTTAAAAGCAACAAAATAACATCTTTTAACAGCCTGAGTCACTTTGGAAGTTAGATTTGTAAGTCAAGAATCTTTCTAACTCTTGAGCATTCTATCTGTAATCTTTCTGTTGCAAGTGCTAGGAACTTAGTTGAATGGACGCTGTGCTTCTGATTTTCCAAATGAAAGTTCTGCCCAAATCTATTTCTACTGCAATGTTTCAAAAGCCAAAAATCCACTAATACTTTTCCTTGTTCATTTTTTTGACCAAAAAATACACTTTTGCTGAAAATAGTTCTGCCTTAGTCCTAAGCTTCCTAATATGCCTGAATCCTAATAAAATAAGTTTTACTACATTAGGCATTATTCCTTTCATGGTTGCATAAAATTTTAAATAGAAAATGCTACTGGGTAGAAATCCATGTAAAACTTCTTCTGTTGAGCTGTACTGTACTTTAGCATTGTAGAAACCTTATAGTTGTTGCTTTTTTCTTAAACCATACCCTGGGGAGTTGACCTTTTACAGGGCTTCGTGTTGTAGCTTTCATACCTGTTTTATCTTTTGTTCTTTGACAAATGTCAACTTTGAAATATATCCCTCTTGGGGAAGTCTTTCAAACAAACCTGAAACTTACTTATTTATCAGCATGAGTGAATGTTGACTGCATACACCGTAGTGTTCCTCTAACAGTAGAGCAAAGATCTATTTAGAAGCCAAGCTAAATACTTTTATAGAGTTACTTTTCAGTGCTTCCAACCCTATAGATAGTTTTTTGGGAAATTGAATAATATTTAATCAGGGGTACTGGCCAACAGCTGGCTGAATATGAGCCAGTAGTGTGCACAGGTGGCCAAGAAGGCAAACAGCACCCTGGCCTGCATCAGAAATAAGGTGACCACCCTAGGGAAGTGATTGTGCCCCTGTACTCAGCACTGACGAGGCTGCACCTTGAAGACTGTGTTCAGTTTTGGGCCTCTCACTACAAGGACACTGAGACACTGGAGTGTGTCCAGAGAAGGGCGATTGAGGCTGGTGAGGGGTATGGAGCATAAGCTATATGAAGAGCAGCTAAGGGAACTGAGGTTGTTTAGCCTGGGGAAGAGGAGGCTAAGGGGAGACCCTGTCATCCTCTACAACTGCCTGAAAGGAGATTGTAAAGAGCCGGGTGCTGATATACTTGCCAAAGTAACAAGCAATAGGATGAGAGGAAATGGCCTCAAGTTGCACCGGGGGAGGTTAGGTTGGATATTAGGAAAAATTTCTTCACTGAAGGGGTTATCAGGCATTGGAATGGGCTGCCGAGGGAAGTGGTTGAGTCACCATCCCTGGAGGTATTAAAAGATGTGTAGATGAGGTGTTTAGAAACATGGTTTTGTAGTGGACAGATTATGGTTGAACTCGATGATCTTGAAGGTCTTTTCCAACCAAATGATTCTATGAATAGTCCAGGACAAAGTAAGAATTAGTATGATATTGTTCCATACTTGAGCAATTTGCATTAAAACAGAAATTCAGACTATCTCTAATTGTAATGACTTCACGATTCTACATGTTAGATTAAGGACAGACCTCACATAGAGAAGTCAGTTTAGGTGTGGGAAGTGTTAGAGGAAATATAAATCCAGCAGTTTGGGACAGTGAACATTTTTGTTTTCAGACAGAATGTCAATATATATAATTTCTGAAAACTTGGCCACTTATCTGTGGTCTGTTTGAAAAATGTGAGTACTTTCCAATATACCTTTATTTTTTCTGCCTGTAAAGAGGCGTCTGCTACTAGGTATACTCAGATGAAGATACCAAAGTTATGTATGTATGTAATATTATTTAGCAAGAAACAAAAAATTATTTTCCTTTCTCATACACTGATTACTTTTTTTGCAGATATAAAGATACACTCAATTAAATATTTTCTGCTATTGCCAAACCTAAAGTAATAAATAAAGAATTGGATGCCAAAAATAGTAATGAATAGCTTCAAAGTCAAATTATTTAAAAATAACGTTACTTTTCTCCTGGTTTCTAACCTTTAAGAGAGAAGTTGCTTAACATTTCACAGCTCTTCTCCGTAGCTCTGAGGGCTGAAAATGGATATATGTATTCACTGTGAGGAAAAGCTGGTGACAGTCCCAGTTACATGGCTGCAGAAGGTGAAACTTTAAGAAAACATAATAAAGCTTTGGCAGCTATCAAGATAATGTTTAAGCTGTGAAAGAAAGACTCTTTTGCAACATTAATCACATAACTATATCTCAGTGTAAAGGGGGAATGGTTTTTAAGCTACCTTGTCTCCAGTATGCTAGCCCAATTTCTGCACTGTGAGGCTGAATGAAGCAACTGTTAGACATCTGATTCTGCAAACTGCAGACAATGAAACTGCCAGGGTGGAAATGGTAGTACAATTTTTATATTTGTTCCATATTGCTGCAGATGGCAGCATATCTATCTCTTGCCTCCCCTCCCACTGTCACTGCAGTGTCATAAAATTTTTCATCTGCTACAGCATGTAAAAAATTGCTTTGATTACTTTATATTTATTTGCTATCTTCCTGTAGCTTAAGCATATGTGTGTGTTTGCCATCAGACTGCGTCCCCCTGCTATGTGATGACATTGGTAAGTGATTGCACAACCGAAAGATTCATTGCTGTAGCAGATGCAGTTGTGAATGAGCAGTCAAATCAGCTGTAACTCTTAAATTAAAAACTCGTTGATGAAGAGAATAAAGCACGTGAATGCAAAAACTGAGGATAAGTTTAAGGATAAATTGTACAGTGCTATAAAAATAAAGTCTGATATAATTCAAAGGTGAAAAAATAGATTTGTTGATTCTGCAATCGGATTCTTTCTCATTCACTTAATAATTGTCTTTCAGCTAATAAAGTCTTTTTTAAAAAAGTAAATAGCTGATTAGCTCTCTATCTAAAGCATGTTCATCATGATACACTAATTGCAACAGCCTCACTGGGCGTAAGCCCTAAAATACATTTGAAGCATGGTCAACCACTCTTCTTGAGAGCTCTGGAAATGCTCAGAGTGACTCGAAAACTAAGAGAAATAAAATCAGGTACATAAAGACTTTTTCCGTGTCAAAAAAGAAAGTGGCTGAATGAACAGAAAATTTTAGTACTTTATATTAAAACAGAAGATTATTATTAAATGCTCTGGGGAAATGATGAGCTAATGTGAGAGAGTAGAGTAAATCAGTAAGTAATTAATCAGAAAGTGAGGTTTCTTTTATTCAGAAAGTAACATTTGTGTTGAAAAATTAATCTAACCCTGGAAGACAGCTCCTAAGTATAGGGTTTTTCCCATTTTTTTGACATGAGTAAACGTTCTGTACTAACTCTTCCAAGCAGCCAGTAAATATTCTTTTCCATATGCATATGATGAGAAAAATGGAGCGGAGGTTAACACCCCCGGTCCACTGGGGACTCATGTGGCCTCTGCACACTGTCAGAATGCAAAGGAATATATACTGTTATTGTGAAATGTGGATGAATTATGGGAACTTACTGAGAAGCCAAGATTTCCCTTCTTGGGCTACCATTCAGAGGAAAAAAAGACATGTGGGAGGAAAGAAGAGATGCAGGACTTGATGCTCACATCTGCTCCAGTTCAGTGTTGCTAGAAATCAGATCAGTCTGCTCCCATATTTCATTTCCTTCTGTAATCTTGACCAATAATTTATAATTGGTATCAGCTGATCATCTGGCTTGCTCTTTCTATAACAAAATGAGTGAGCAAAGAACTTTATCCCCTTACTCTTTACTGTCCAAGAGACAATAAAACTTTGAAAGACAAAGATCTCTATTAATTTTTAATGCAGTCTCCGAAACATCCTTGTAGTCAATCTCTTTTCATTATTTCTGGTAAGCCTTTAAAGACAGGAGACAAAGTGTCATCAAGCCCCAGTGCAGGTCTGTGTCTCTTTTGTCATCTGTCTCAGGCTGTAGAATGTTCTCCTGCAATGGAGAACAGAGACTGGTGCCATCAGGTGAAGTAACTTAATGATCCACTTTAAATATTCATCTAGAAGTCTTAAGATTAAGACTGAACAGATTGCACTGTGTGCAGCAGAATAATGAAATCTGTGGATTTCCATGCTTTTGTGTTTCTGGGTTGTTTATGTTCTCGGGTAACCTGCCCACTTGCATGCCTGACATCATGTAGTAAACCTTTTTTCTGGGGGGAAATAACGTTTTAGAAATCCATGTGAGCTCAGGTATAGCTTTGCTACTTGCAGGTATTGCCATCACAATTTTTTACTTGGCGTATCAGCTTTCTTCAAGTCTGTATTCTAGGTGAAAGTGTTCGAAGAGGACCTCTGGAAAGCAATTCCTGAGTCAGAAATAACACATATGCTGGCAAATCCCTTTGCAAAGACGTGCCCAGAGTTTGGACCCTCAGCTCCAGCTGCTCCTTCAGTCCTATCACTGCTCTGGGCCTTACTCTGGCAGTGCTGATGTTCTGCAGAAGTGGCCACTCCAATTCTAACTGAAGTAGTCAGGGAGGCTTTTTAGACCATTCCCACTCTTCTCTCCTGAGGAATGGTACAGTCTCTTGCTTGACAGATTTTAATGGTGCACGCTTCAGTTTTGTACATATTTGCAAAACATTGACTGCCTACTCAGTTTAATCTGGATTATTAATAATATGACCATGTAAGGACAGCCTTAATTAGTGAGCAGAATGAGGATGATTCGTCATGTTGGTGTGTTCAGCAAGAAGTCTGAAACCCAGTAGGTCAGAACTGGATTATTTTAAGATAGATAGCATTGTAGTCTGTGTCACGGAGATGACATTAATTAAAATCAGTGCTTTCAGACAAAAGTGAGACTGCAGTACCCTTAGTATTTCCCACTGTGTTTAGTATAGGTGTGGCCTCACCTTGAGTGCTGTGTGCAGTTCTGGGCCCCACAGTTTAAGAAGGATGTGAAGAAAAGGATGTGCACAAAGCTGGTGGAAGGGCTGGAAGGCCTGTCTGATGGGGAGCAGCTAAGGAGTTTGGCCTTGCCTGGTTTGGAGAGAAGGAGGCTGAGGGGTGACCTCATTGCCCTCCACAGCTTCCTGAGGAGGGGAAGTGGAGAGGGACGTGCTGATCTCTTCTCCCTGGGATCCAGCTGTAGGATGCTTGGGAATGGTTCAAAGCTGCACCAGGTGAAGCTTAAACTGGACATTAGAAAGCATTTATTTACCAAGAGGGTGGTCAAACACTGGAACAGGCTTCCTAGAGGAAGTCGATGCTCCAAGCCTGTCAGTGTTTCAGAGGCATTTGGAAGATGCCCTTAATAATTTACTTTAACTTTTGGTCAGTCCTGAAGTGGTCGCACAGTTGGACTTGATGATCCTTGTAGGTCCCTTCCAACTGTCCTATCCCATCCCATCCCAGTAGGAGACTTAGATTTTCGAGAAAGGGACCTGAAGAAGGGGGTCATTCAATCTAGCAAATGTTGGCAAAGCACAGTAGGCCTGTTTTCATCCTGGTAGTTCTCTGCCCGCCCCTTCCACAAGAGTGTTATATTGGCTGTATATTTATGACAGGAGAAATCCCAAATCCCATAGTGACAGCTTTTATTCTTTCTTACGTGACACCAGTGGTTAAAAAACCAAAAGGACTTAATAATGCTTACAGGTGGGCCTTAGACAAAACCAGGATGAAAAATAAGAGATTGTGAGGTACAGAGATGTAAATCAAATAGGTAAATTTACTGTCTTCTAGTAACTGCAGCACACATGCATTCAGCAACCCAATGAGATTAAAGGGGAGTGAAGCTTACAGTTGAAAAGGGATATTTTTAGTAACTTAATGAGAAAATAATCAATTTCTACCATGTTGAAACCAAAAGCTGAAAACTAGGTGGTTATTACTTTATGTCATTTCTAACAGCATGCTACAGTGGTCTAGGTACTTTGTAAAAAGAAGAGCAACCTCATGTCACTTAGGTACCTACAGACTAATAGACACTATGACAAGTAAAGGAGAATGTGAAATTGAAGGAAGGAAGTGATGGTAGAGCAATCTCTAACTGAGGCTTCATAGTTACTAAGTATAGACTTTATACCTCAGATAAGTTGTCCTGGATAACTGCAAGTAAGGATAAATTTTCTCTGCACTCAGACAATTGTATAATTTGCATGTAGAATTCTTGGATATTAGGAAAAATTACTTACTGAGAGAGTGTTCAAGCACTGGAACAGACTGCCCAGGGAGGTGGTAGAGTCACCATCCCTGGAAGTGTTCAGAAAACATGTGGATGTGGCACTTCAGGGCATGGTTTAGTGGGCATAGTGGTAGTGGGTTGATGGTTGGACTCTATGAGGTCTCTTCCAAACTTACTGATTCTGTGAGTCTGTAAGTCTGTGAAGTGTGTGTCGTTTTGACATGTTGATCTTATGGTCTGGGCTGCCTCAGCAATGGCATAAGGTCCTCTCAGCAGTCTTCCCCATTTAGTGGGAATCTTATTTGTCCAACTGTTTGCATTAGATTTTTAGGTTGCTCGTTTCCTGCCACCCATTGTGCTTATTTTCTTTTCAGCTAAGTTAATTTCAGCTAACTTTTCTCATGCCATTTAACCTAGAGATTCAAAGGAAACAAACGTCTGATAGAAGGTATTTTATGACCTGTGTTTTTTGAGCACTTGAGTTGTGAGACTGTTGTCAGTGTTTTTCTTGGCACAGCTCAGCCTCCTGCAGTACCGTGGTAGCTGGGAGCAGTACAGTGGTAAACCCACCAGCAGCAGAATTTGAGCCAGTCTTTGTTTTAATCTGGAGAACAATCAGCATTGCAATTAGTATCCAAAAACTCTATAGGACACATGCTTAACGGTTTGGCTTTGTGTTCTATTTTGTTTTCATTGGATTTTATTCATGAATAAATCATGTGATATCTCCAAATAGCAATTGGCACATGAAACACAAGGAAGCCTGTGGCCGGTGGAGCACTAGCGTACCATGTAGAGGGGCTGACCAGTCTGCTGCAGTCTGCTGACAGAGGGCAGCTGGCTTGGAGGTAAAAGTAGGAGCACTTGACTTCAGCTCCTTTTTGACCCATTTGAGTCTGAGCATACCTGTTCTTTTCAATGCTCAGCCAACATAAGAATTTCCCACACTGGCAAAACACTGCCACAGTTGCCGCCCACACTGGAGAGAGGTCTTTGGTGGCCACGCATCCCAGCCATTAAGCTGGTAGCCTCAAGCAGTTCAAGGAACTAGTCCTCTCCCCTCTCACATGTAAATGGGGTGTTTGCCACCCAGGAATTACGTCGTGTACTCCATTTTCAAATAATATTGAGAAGAGACATCTCAGGGCATTGGGACATTTAGTTTGAACTGATTGCTACCACTCTTCTTTTTCAACTTGAGGCTGTAGAATTGAACAAAGTGCACCAAGGGTGAATCAGGATGGGGTTTTTGTTCAGTTTTAATGGAAATCAGCTGGAGGTGAGGGGTAGTGTTGCACACCTGCCCTTGATGGCTGGAGCCTGCTTACCACAATGCCCATGTGCTTTTGCCTCTAAGCCACTGGGATTTTTGGGCAAGTGACAGTGGGAAAGGTTAGATGTTGCCTTCTGTCCTCTTCTGCTTAACACTGCAAAGAGAAACATGGGCATGTTCAGAGCAGGCAGGGTAGACTGGGAGCTGTTTCAGGTGGAAGAATTGAAGGTTTTAGTGAATGGTGCCATCCCTGCAAATGTGGCACTTGGGTAGTTTTGAATTAGGAATGCGGCTGGAGGGGGGTGGAGGGATCCCACACAAACTCGCTGAAGTGTAGTGGGCACTCCAGCTCGAACTGTGGCATTTCCTAGTGATTGTGTGCCTTTCCACTGTATCGAGGGTAATCTGGCTTAGTAAAATGACAGTAATTTACAGTGTTGCTTGTTGAAATTGGGGCAAGTTTCATTCCCTCCTCATCTGCAGCTGACTGGAAAATCTAGATGTGTCTTTTATTTTCTGTGATTATATTATATGCTGGCTATAAAATGAAATAAAAAGTAGTTTGAAATGGTGATCTGTTCATGCTCCAACCAGTGAAAGCTGCAGAGAGAGGGAGCAAATATGTTTTGAAATAATCACTGAATGGCAGCCTGCTTCAGTCTTTTCAGCACTTTCTTTTAGTCAGGAATATTGTGGAACATATGGATATCTGTATGTCTTTATGTAAACACTTCACTGTCAGTCACCAAGTACTTATGAACATTATGGTCAAATTTAACTGTGAATGTTTTGCAGCAATCAACGAATACTGAATTAGTGCTTTAGCCAAATCCCTATGCATGTGTGTGTAAGTAAGAAGCGTACATACTCACAATGGAAAGTCTCTTTGAAGATTTCAGACCAAAATGCAACTAGAGCTGAGGTGTCTTCAGGTCTCTTCTGCTCCTTTTTGCTCTGCCTCCATCTGGGATCCCATTCCCATTTTGACCTGACATAATTTGGGTTTTGGAAGGGTTTGTCATGTGTGGGCTGGTGTGCGCAGTGCCATGGGTGTGGAGGGGAATGTGCTCACTTCCCCTTGGCTGTGCAGCACCAGTCCTGCTCCACATTTGGAGCTGCGGGTCGCGGGCGAAGTGAGCTGGATGTTGTACTGTCACGAGTCTGGCAGTAGCACAGCCAAGTGCTTTGCGTGATGGCTGCTAAATTCCATCTAAATTCTACATCTTCTGCATGCTGGCCTAGGCAAACCGGAGTTTGGCCTTTATTAGAAGGTCAATCAACAGCAAGAAACAGTGGGTGCTTTAAAAAAAAGAAAAATTGGTATGAACCGACATTTTACATATTGCACATATCCATAATTTCTAAATGTTGGATCTTTTATGCAAGCAATGAGGCACCAAAAACTTGGCAATGTGCATTTAGTTTCAAATAGCTGCTCTCTGCATAGCAGTGTTTGGAAAGCAAATGTTTGGTTAATACGTGGTTAAGCTCTTCGCAATACAGAAAGTGTTCTTCATTGCGAGGTATCTTTCCTGAGAAAGTGAAGTGTACTTTTGGCTTTTGAATCCATGCAGACATAGTTTGTAAGCAGTGATTAAGATTTTACAAATACTTCAGGAGCCCTTTGAACTTGTATGTTGGGTAGGTCAGTGCATGCTAAATATTTTTGTAAGTAGTTGTCTATGCATTTTTGCTTCCCTCTTCCTCCCACTCTTTTACTTTGCATGACCAACATTCTCTCAAAGTGCAACTTCAGATATTTTGGGTAAAACACATGGGATGCTCTGCATAAACTGAGAGGACAGTCACATTAAGACAGTGCAGGGTTAAAAGTGATCAAGCACAGCAATGTGGATATTAATATTACTATGACTAAGTTTGTATTTTATTTTTGTAACATAAATTATTTTCAATTTGTGGGTGAGCATGAGGTAAGGAAAGGACTAAAGTCAGATCTGCTAGCACTCAGCAACTTGCATACTTTACCCGAGGCGGAAGTCTGCCCTGAGGGTCATATCAGGGTTGCCATGTGAACCAACATCACATCTAACTTTGTCTTTTGAACCATCAGGGACAAGTCATGCCAGCATGAGTATAGCCTGTGAGCATCCTGTGTTCACTGAAGTACTGGCTGTGGCTCAGACCGAGTCTGCAGTCCTCAGACCCAGACAGGTTAAGTGTGAGTTTCCCAGCAGAGTAAGTACAGAACCAGATATTTCATCCTTCGTTGAAAATGAGGGAAGACAAGGGGCCTCTTTAACTTGTTTCCAGCTGCAACCATTCCCAAGACCCACTTTCAACAGCAAGGATCAGCAAGCACATCTCTAAGGCAATCTAGTGTCTAGTCTTTAATAGACACAAAGTTTCCATTATTTTTGAATCACAGAGAGGATACTAGTGGTAAATAAATTAATCATTCACAACACCATGTAGCACCTCTATGATACAGCCAGTCCAGGTTTTCAAAGGACTATGCTTATGATTCTTGAGCCTGATTTGCCTCCAATCCACGTGATTACAGTTGCAGATGAAGCCCATGGAAATTCTGATGCAAACATCTATAGTGATGCATAAAGTACTCTGAAGTATTAAATCCACCTTGAAATATCAGGCCTCTCACAGTAACCAAACAAGATGAATGGAAAGTATTATCATTTATGCATCTAATGTGCATCTGCAAATTAGCGGTTTAATAACTGTTAATTGGAGAAGTTTAACAACTGTTAAAAAAAACAACTGTTGCCTAATTGCAGTTCTATGAAATCAATTAATCAGAAAGTAAACAGGTGCTATAGTAAACTCTTGAGGTAAGAAAATACAAGATCGTATAATACGCAGTGAATCAGGCTTTTGAGGAATTTTTAAAACTGTGTTAAAAAATGAAAGTTGAAATACTTTTTTTTAACCCAGTATTCAATATAAAATCAGGGTTTTTACAGAGCTTTAATCTGGAGACATTGTTTTATTTATCATTTAAAATAAGCTTTACATTGTGATATGTTGTTGATGCTGAACTAATTTAAGTTCTGTTTAAGACTGTTCTTTTTTTTCTGAGTGTTTTTTGTTTGTTTGTAACATATTAAATATTTAGAGTTCAAAGACTATTCTTTTTCATTCTATATGTAAATATTTTATATATTACTATGTCTGCTGCTTTACACACAGTGTAAAGTGTTGTAATATATTTTACTTTTTTTCTATAGAAGCCATTGCAATTTGAATTCTAATAGTTCTGCCACTTTTCTGGTTTTATTCTGTAAACCTGAAAGAAAAAGGAAGGTAATGTGTCTGCCATTCTAAAGAACTGAAATCAGACCAGTTAAGGCAATATTAACACTTCACTGTTCACCAGAGCTTTGTGCATTCAGTAGAAGATGAATAATTCTGATTTGTGAGAAGTGGTTGTTCTAGAAAGGAAAAAGAGAAAATTTTATTTTCAGAAAAATAAAATGCTGATTTCTAGAGCACCAAGCAAGGACGTAATTTTTAAATTATGCTGGCTTTGCTTCTTCGAGGCATTTTTCTTTGTTGGACTGCCAGTAAGTGTACATGAAATAAGAAATCAATTTTAACCTGTATGTCCACAGCTAACTCTGTTCTCAATGCAGATAAACTGGGAAATTTTACCTAGTAATTTCTGTACCACTAATGAACTTCAGAAATGAACCAGGATCACACTGTCCTAGAAAAAATTCTGTATAAACACAGAAAATGTAGATGATGTATTTTTAAATTAGTTTAAATTTAAAATATACAGCTGAAGACAACAGGGTAGCACAGACTGATGGCAAAACTGCTGTGTTAGTAGTCTGATGAGATGACAAAACAATTTCATATATTGATGCAAAAGTCATAAAATCACTTTTGTCCCACAAAACTTATTTCCGTTACAGAGGAACTCTTGCAATCCTAACTGTAGTAGTCCCTTGTCTTAAAAAATATGTGCCAAGTAATTTACTTGGTCAAAGGAAGGTGGAAAAACATTTCAAACCCCTAATTTTTAAATTTTATTTGGGGTGGGAGTCCTGTTTTCTTCTGGATCCTGTAAGAAAGAATGAAAGAGGAGGGGGGAAATAATTCTAAAGCTGCAATTTACTGTCATTACATTTCAAAACATTTTTCTGGCTGAGTTATAAGCTCCAGTCAGAGCTATCTATTACAATTAAAGTTGCCCTGTAGGTAAATTATTTAGTTAAGGTGAATAAATGATGCTGTACCAGTTGTAGATCAAGGGCTCTCACCAATTCATTGAACACTGTGATTCTTGCAGGGATTTAAAGTAAGCTGTTTCTCTAGGAGATCTCCTGAATAGGTTTCCTGTGCTTCTGTTTTAACTTCATCATTAGAGAACCTCTTTTGCAGCAAAGAGCACAATGCCTAGACTGTTATCAAATGCAAAATATGACCATGTGTGAATGCACAAATAAAGGGAGAAATGTTTGTGGAATGATTGGAGTATTTATGGTTCTTTTTTGTACTGCCAGAGATAACAAGTGGGAATAACTGATTTTTGTTTTAGCCACTGCTGTGAAAAACTAGGGAGCAAATTGCTTGGGGTTGAATGAAGCAGTTTATTATTCTGCTTTACAGAAGAATATACATGTCTCTATTTTTAAGTGATCTTTTGTTTCCTTTTTAATTATCACACTGAAGTCAATTTGTTTTCCTTTTCATGGGGAGATGGGAACAGCATACATTTGTGACTGATTTTGCTGAATAAACTATTCATGTGCAGACTTTTTCCCTGCTCTGTGGTTGAGTATCACTGTTCAGACTCTCTATCGCTAGCCTGAGCTGTACATTACATCTTTCACAACAACAAGCTAAATGATTTATTTTGAAAGATCAGAAGCACTTGGTTTGGGTTAGTGGAAAAAAATGTGAGCTGCAACAGAGGCAGTTGCCCCTGCTGGGGTCTCCCCTTGTTCTGGGGAGTGGGATACAGAAAGGAAGACCCAGCATGGCTCCATGGGAGTACAATGTGAGGAGGGAGAACCTGGTGTGACTAAGAAGCGCTGATGTTTGAAGGCTACCACCTTTTAACTTGTTTGTGTGGGAGTGGTTGAATCTGACAGATGTGGGCTTTAAGTTCGGAAGTGATCCAAACATCATTTTATATAGGATGCTATACCTGCGTACAGAAAAAGCTCATTTATAGAAGTATTGCATAGAAGTAATCTCATCCATTTTTCATTATGAGACTATCAAATTTATACTATTCTTACACTAACTGGAACCATTAGTTCAGGTTTTTTTCAATTCTTTCTGAAAAAATGCCTAAGTTATATTTTTCAGAAAAAAGAATTCAGATTTTGTTGGCACTTATTAAATAAAACCACTTTGATACGCAAGTTTTGTCATAATGATCAGGATAAATGAAGCAAATTCATTATTGTTATTGTGAATCCTGGGTGCGCTATTGCTGGGAATGAGTTTCATTAAACTTGTACTTTTTACTGCTTTCTGCCAAAGGAGAAGGTGCAAACTCACTGCCTTGGATAGCTAATCTTCAGTGAGAGTGAGAGCTACGGTACTGTAAAATGAACTGACACATACCAAGCCTGTATTTTCTGTACTGTAAGACAGACAGCACACTTTGCTTGAAGTAGCGGCACAGGACACATGCAAGCAATACAGCAAGGACTTTGCTGTCTAACTCTTCTACAAGCCTTTCAATGACTGACTTAATTTTTTTCTCTGCTTCAGTACAACTTGAAGTCTTTAGCAAAACATTTTCAACTTACTTAGCTGTCATATAATTCATGACCATGTAGGGTTAATCTATAACAACAAAGAGCATATGAGGAGGACGTTTTCTGGTTGCACGCTTGCAATTTATTTCTTTTCTTTATACAAGAAGCTGCAATTTCAAATCCTAAGTTGTTTTGCCTAAGTTGATTATTCTGTTTATTCTGTGTCTCTCTCTGAGCATGGGAAGAAGAACTAGAGCTTGATTTTTCCCTCTCCTGTTTTGTACCAATTCATTGGTACTCCTGGGTCCATTTCATAATTGTGCTACAGGATAGTATCCCACAGATCTGCAATTTGCTCACCTCTTGCTGTCATACACTCATTTGTACCTGTTGACAAACATTAAACTAGCTTTCTGGTTACTTACCATATTATCCACTTCAGGCGTATGTTATTTTGCAAGTTACACAGCAATGGAAAAGCTGGGTCAGCAGCAGTGATGGAAATACAGGATTTGATTTTGGACATGTGAGCAGGCCAAAAAGCTTCCTGACACAATGGTTATATCGGAAACACATTAGAGACTTTTTAGATACTCTAAAATATTTATAATGCCTCACCTGTCCTCAGAACTGATTATGGGTGCAAAGTCCGATAAAATCTGTTAAGATTGGAGCTGAATATTTAAAATGTGTTAACTTCAAGATTGGCAGGTATATGCTGTATACTTTTAAATAACTAAAATTACATCCTCTCATTATTTAAAAGTTCAGTAAGTCCAGGCAGCAGCTTAATAAACTGTTCATTGTGCCACTAAATTTAGACACCACATCCAAACCCACAGAGTCGTATTTCTCAGCCTAAACAATTAAATCTGCACAATGAAGCAGTGCAATATTTTTTCTACATAAAATTCATCCAGCCTTACAAATCTTATGGAGCAGAAGCAAGGTTTTCTTGGCAGGGACCTGTCACTAGCATTTAAATATTTATACTTAAATATTAGTACTTAAATACCCAAAAAAGGTATTTTAAGAGGTCTGGTTGAATAAATATATTAACAGTTAACATAATAAAACATATTAAAATATTGCAGACTTTACTGTTATTCCTCCATGTGTCAGGAATTACTAGGGCACATGCCCCTTGCCCCCTACCATGTCGCCACTTAACAGTGCCATGAAGGCTTGACCTCCTTGATGGAGCTTGGATGCTGTTTTCTCTGCAAAGGATGCCAGTAAAGGGATTGTGATTTACACACATGAATCTTTTAGGAACACAGCTGAAATCTTTCTTTTTGAATATGAAAGCTGTTCCTGTGTTGCTCTGCACAAAGTTGATTCAGAAATGCGTTAATCAAAATGCTAAGTATCACTAAAATATGAGTATGTGAGTTCCCAGTGAATAATCACTTAGTCTGTTCTTCTGGAGAGCAAAAATATCTGTCTGCCTAGAGTTCCTTGATCATCTGCATATTTACCATATTTTGAAGCATTTTTATTACTGGGGTTTTGGGGTTTTTTCTTTGCTTTGAGCTAACTTTCTGTCTGAGTTGAAAATGTCATTAAAGGTAATAAATATTTCTTTGTTGTTCTGTTTCTTTTTTCATCCCATACAGTGTGAAAGGAGCAGATGCTGGCAACGTGATCAGACTATTTGTACCAGATATTGGGATGTTCATTGCTAGTCTGACAATATGGCTCATCTGCCGCAACATGTTTCAGAAGCCAGTAACCGAGGATGCAGCACAGTGCAACATGCAATTTGAAAATGAGGAAATGGTATCAAATACACATTTCTATCTGTACATATCTTAGCTAATAGCAAACTTTGGCTTCATTGTCTGAGATGTATTCTGAAATTCTTTCATGAGCATGGAGTATGTTAAGAAGTAAACTTACTTTCAGGAAACTAAACAATTTATTTTAAAGTGTAAAAGCTACAGTTTTTATTATATTGAGAAAACAAAGCAGAATATGAAAAGTAGCAGATATGCTACTGAATTTTTCAGGTTATTTTGAGTTAAGAAATGATCATGACAGTGGATCACAAGTAGTTTCTTCAACAGAGCCACTGTTTAAGTCTGACAAGGTTGTTTAGCTACATATATTTCTCGGTTTCTTAGAAAGCATCTATATTTCCAAACTTGTTATCCAAGAATAACAATAGCATCTGAGTGATAATTAGAAATTACTCTAAGGAGAAGGGAGGAGAGACTCTGTATTATGTTCATGGAAGGAGTTACCTAAAACTGTGATCATACTGAGTGAGCTCAAGGATAATTCTGGGGAATGGCTTAGCTGGAAGTGTTAATGTATTTGCTGTGTATTTTGCTAGTGGGAAGAACAGCAGAGATACCAAATGCAGATAAATCCACAGAAAGAGGGAAGCAATTTTATGATATAAAAAGACACAGTGGGACTTTAGTCCAGGGTGCAGAGAAATTCCTACTACTAATCTTAACGTGTTTTTTATCAGACTGTCTAGCATGCCTTGGGTCTCATTTTCGGTCTTGTTTTATATGTGGGTGGAATGTTTTTTCCTTTACTCTCAAAACTCAATTTTAGGGGAGAGAGTTGCAACTTTCTCATTTCAAATAGAAATTGCACTTTGAAGAGGGTAAAGTAGAGGGATCGGCTGCCCGCCTTGGTGCAGGAAAAAAAAGCCCCTCTGCATGTTGCCATGTTGTCTGGATTGTGGTATTGCCAGAAGCTGGTCAAGTTTCTGGCACATGAGAGATCAGTATCAGGACTGTGCTTTATACTTAGTTGCTTGTAATCCTTATGGGCTCTCCTGGCAGCTGAGGGTCTCCTGAAGATTGCAGCTTTTAACTACACATTGGAGGATACGTAGGCCTCAGTCTGATGAGCGTACTCAACTTTTGCTGTGTCTCCTGGAAGCCAATTTTATCAGCTTTAAATTTGCTTTATTGTTGGAGCTGTGCAAAATGGATTTAGCAGCAGGCTAGAATCTGGGGCTATACCCATAAGGAGAGATGTTTGAAGTGTGGCTTAAAAGAGCTGCATTTTACCAAAGCATGCTGTAACAGACTGCTTCAAAGCCCTTGATCTCCTGGAAAGAAGGCACGCACATGCATAAAACAGGAGTAATCTGATGGCAGAAGCTCAGAAGGAAAAACAAAAAGACAGGCTTAGGTTCCTCTGAATCTAGATGCTGATGTTCAGATACTCACTTTTTGTTTGGTTCAGAGGTGAGCCTGAGGCTGGAGTCTGGGTTGAAGGGAGCTCAGTCTACCTGGAAGGATGAGTGCTGTCTTACAGGGTTCAATAGTCATTTACTTGGAATGCAAGAAAAAAACCTGAGAGAACAAACTCTGATTACATAGCACAGAGTTGTAGCTTTAGATTGGATTAGTCCTAGACTGGCTACCTCAAGGCAATCCACCAATGCAACTGAATGGGCCAGGATATTCCACAAAGGAAGAGCGAGGGGGAAAAGGAGGAGAAAATTTTGACTGCAAAGAAATACTGATACTAGGCAAATAGAAATCTGCATAAATATATTTTACTTTTTCACATCAAACCCCAGTGAATATTATTTATGTTCTATAAACTATATGTACTATAGAATATTCAATGAACACAGCAGCTGTGTTTAGATTTAGTGACACCCAAAACTCTATCAGATGTATTTGTTTTTTTTAAAGAGGGATAATAGATACTGTCTTGTGAGATGATCCTCAGTGCTTTTGGGAATTCTAATCTTCACAGTTGAAATTATGATTCCTCATCAGAATAACCTGCTTTTTAAAAAAAGATAGAGTGAAATGAAGAGTGGAAAATTAGATACCTATTAAACACATTTTTCCAAACTTCAGCTTTCTCTTTCTAGGTGTCTGCAAATAACATCCTGGAATAATTTCTGCTACTTACTAGGAGGCTGCATAAGCAGCTGAATCTGCTAGGAATATACATTTGGCAGGACTGACTGTAAGGAACCTAATGCGTATGCAGAGCATGCAGCTGAGTGTCTGAATTTGGGAGAATATGGGCATGAAATGAGTCCAAACTATGTGGGTTTTACATGATAATTTTCAGTTCTTCCTTGGTAGAATCCACTGGAAAAGGGAAATCAAGTGTTCAGTTCTTTGAATTTTGCCTTAGCTGACTGATACCTGTGGCTGCATGTTGGTGCAGCTCTCTGCTGGTACTATAACTCCATTGAATTAGAAACTGTGAAACAAGTTACAGCAATAATTGTCCTACAAACAAATACTTCAGGAGAAGTGTTGAGCATGTTGCTGTGCCTCCAGAGGAAATTGTCCTGGATTTGTTAAACTAGCCATGCAGCCAATACCAGAGTTGAAGAGCTTTTGATGAGAGTCCCTGCCACCAGTCATCAGAGATTTGTGCTACAAGATTTTGTTAAGAATGCATCAGATGGTTTGAACAGAGTCAACAAAGCCATAAGAGAGGTGACCTTTCAGATTGCTAGATGCCTAGCCACAGGTAGCTCTATAAATCAAGAAATCAGCACTGTGACTTACAGGCAAAAGCAGAGAGTTTGTTTCGCAGCTTTACATTTCTGCATGAAATCTTTTACATTGAGTGACTCTCAGACCTCTTTGCTTTGGGAGAGAGTAAAACACTATGGAAATCGGCTTGATTAAAAAAAGAAGGGTTAATCTATCTCCTCCTTCCAAAATTTATGTATAAGAAAACCTGTTAGATAAATATTTTAACATAAAAGTAATATTTTCAAAGCTCGGTGTGAATCCATCACATTTTAGTTGTTGTCTGGGCATGCTGAAAAAATGCCTGAAGTTGAGTAGCAGTTCGTGATACTCGAGTTTTGTGCTGTATTTTGTCATGGCAGTAGCCTCCAGGAACCAGCTGTAGAGTACAATGAATCAGATTGCCTGTGGATTGAGATGCAATTCAAAATAAGAAAAAGTATCAGAATCCGAATTAAGGACAAGAAGTGTTCATTGAAAAAGTTTATGTCCTTCATCATTACACTGTATCCAACTTTAAAGGAAACAGATCTCCATCAGAAAAGTGTATTCTACAGAACAGAACTTGGGGGAGGAGGCTGTAAGGCAGTGACAGACTCTCAATTATTTGTAAGTAACGCTATCCCAGGGATAAGCAAAGAGTGTGGTTTTAATTAACAGTGAGTCATGAAGTAGGAAGGTCTGCCAGATACCAGGCTGCAGTCCAACTCATTACCACCCCTAAATGGTTGCACACTTGGAGCAAACGTGTCTGCAGGCCTTTTTTATTAGGGCTCAGAAAATTTAAAGCAGGTGTATTCAGCTGGAGACAGGCCCAGATTGCAAACGCCGAAAAGCACAATGCCAGTCTCAAGGTGTAAAAGGTGGAAGAAAATAAGAAAGAACAGTTAACTCCCAGCTGCAACTGAAAGTATGACATTTTTTATTTGGTGCAGATGGTGGTTTGTTTGCCAAAATGCAGATATAATATATAGAGTCTGATAGGTATTAGAAAGGAAGTAGCTTTTTCTTGAGACTGTGGATGAATCATCTAATATTGTAAGTGACAGTGGCAGGGAGGAAAATCCTTCTGAGATTGCACAATTTAAACTTTAGAAGAGGTATTGATCTTAATTGAAATATACATTTGTAGTCTAAAATGCAACTTCCTCCCACGGCACTTGCTGCCTTGCCCATTCAAACTTGTTTCTCATCCACGCTCTTCTAGAAAGTAAATGGGACCACTGTGTCTGTACTTTGTCCCATAATCTGAGGCAAGCTTGATCCCATAGCCTCCACCCCTCTTTGTTTCTGCGGAAGACAGAGATTTGTTTGGGATCTTAAAAAAAAAAAAAGGCAAGGAGGAAATTGGTTTAAAATAAACTAAAGTTTGGGAAGAATGTGAGAAGAGCTTGGCTTCGAGTCATGATACTGGACTGGAGTCAGGAGGACCAGGATGGTTCTTACTTTGGCCACAAACCTGGTCTGTATCCTCAAGTCTATTACTTCATCTGTCTCTCAGCTTCTGCGTCCCTTGGCAAACAGGAGCAGTAAAATTGCTCCATTTCCGAGCTTTGTCTTTCTAAACAGTGACAGAGCTATTTGTCCTATGCCTACATTGGGCATGTAGTACATCAGGAGCTCTTAGTCCAAGTCTCCAAGTGTGCCTGCAAAACATACAGGACAGAGTAGATCGCCTCTGAGAGCCACACACATCCCATACCTTGTCCAATGACTTCCTAGTCTAGAAACTGCCCATTTAGACTGGTAACCTCATCCTAAAAGTAGCTGGTACCTGCTGGATAAGGACAATAAACAAGTAAGGCAATACCCTTTATCTCCATCTTCAAAATTACAATTTATCCTGATCTCTCCTAGTGAGAGACTGGCTTTAATCCTAAAACATGTGGTTTCAAATCCCTTCCAAAAAGTGTTGTTGGTAATTATAGCTACTCTGGATAATCTTGTTAAACATGTAATTATCCAGACCCTTTTAAAACCTCATTAATTTCTTGGCTTCAGTACCATCATGAAGCAAGGACTTCCACAATTTAATAAGGGGTCTCTGATTTTATTTTAAATTTAACACCCCTTAATTTTATGGAAGGTCCCTTGTATTCCAGGTTATAAAACAAAGTGAGATGGTATAAGGGAAATTAACTGTATTTATTATTTTGCATATTTGTCCTCTTAAAGGTAAGCAATCCCTGTTCTTTTTTCCATTTCTTTTGTTTCCATTACTTTTTTCTGTACCACCAATAATTCTGCAATATTCTCTTGAGCTACAGGAAATATCAGTGCCTCAGCATTTCAGGCAAGGTCTTATTGTTTATTTGAATTACATTATTATGCCATTTGTTGTTAGATTCAGAGATTGTTGAGTGGATAATTCTACTAGTATATCGCTTACCTGGTTGTCCTGTAAAATATGCATAATTAGTTCATTTCAGAGCAGATTCTGAGAAAGATTTGATGTCCCAGTCCTTGTAGTTGCTAACACCTTGCCAATTTTCTTGTCTTCAGATGCAGACGTTTCCTTTGAGCTGCTTACGGTGATGCCCATGACCCTATCTAGCTGGGCATCCCATTTTTCTTAAAGTCTTGAATGGGTATATTTTTCCTGAAATTATTTGAAAACCTGATTTTATTATCCTGAAACCCTCTGGCCCTGACTTCTTTAAACATCTTCCCATTATGCAACCTTTGCTCCTTTGAAGTTTGCAAATGATGGCTATTCTGGAAAATATTGCTGATGATAAAGAGGGAAAAATAACTTCTTGGCTTCTTTTAGCTTCCTGATGACACCTCTTTTTTTCCTTTTCTTTTTTTTTCTTTTCATTGGCATTCGTATTTAGCATGGCATTTGCTTAGTTTTTCTAACTGGTTAAAAACATTTCTTTGATTTTGATCTCTGGACAAGTGGTCTAAATTCAGTTGTCTTAGTGTGCTTTGAATGTGGTGTAAGTAGAATTTAATACCTTATTTCTGTGGTTAGCTCCCTTATTGCATTGCTTGCAATGTTTGTAGTGGTGAAGTTAGCCAGACCTTACACAGCTGCCTCCCTCAGTAACAATTCTAATGCATCTCATCTTAACAAGGGTCAAAAGTTTACAAGTTACATTAGCTTCTTGATGCACAAGTCTTTGGATAAGTCTTAACACAAATATGTAATTATACTATAGTAGTGCCTCAGCTACATAATGTTACATAGTTCAATACATGATGTAGTACCAAAATGCTGTAAGCCTGTTCAGCACGAATCTTGAGCATGCACCTGTCCTGTTTTCATCATGTCATGTTTCTAACCAAGTTCTTCTTGTGGCAGCTCTTCACTGGGGTTACTGGTTTGCTCTTATAACTGTTCCCAATATCAGATTTTGAGATACAGAGGTGTTAACCAGGAGATGAAAACCCTGGAATACTATTGCTTCTGGACCACCTAAGTGATGAATGACACAGTACCAGAAGTTATCTCTTGGGTCGTGGAATTCAGTCTGCTGCTGTTTTAGGCAGCTGTATCAAACAATTTCCTCTGGACGGTAGGAAGCACCATCTTGAAAACAGGGCAACTTTTCTTCATCCCATTGCTCCTGACAGGACCCTGTTCTGTAGTTCTGCTTTTCTGGTTGTTAGGAAACCTCTAATTTAGATTTTACATGTATTCATAACTGCATTATAACCCTTTCAGTTCTTGTACTCTTAGACTCAAATATACTGTTTTCTTCTCTGGCATTTTTTTCTGGTATTTTGGGAGAAAAAAAGTATTTCTTCAAAGTCTGTTTTGCAGGACAGAAGTCAAGGCGCTCTGGATCCTCTCGTAGCTTAGATTTGCCATTCTCCTGTTCATTCCAGTAACCTGTGGCTCTTCAGGATGATACTGGAGAAGTACCCAAGCCACTTCTCTGTGAGCTGAGGCAATATTGCAAATAACTGCAGCACTCCAGTTGGTCTATTTATCATGCTTCTTAGCAAAATGGATAACAGTACAATGTGCATATTTCTTGATCTAGGAATTACTCCATATGGGTGCTCTGCTGCTTCACATACTTGCATGAGTTCATTTAGAGTTTGTATTGAATTGTGCCTTGTAGTCATAACCCAAGTCTTCCTATTTCCTTTTCACTAAAAAACGTGTTTAATCATCTCTGGCCAAACCACCAAACTCTGCCTGTGAGTTCCCCACTCTTTTGCATTTGGCTTATAGGCCAGACAGCTTTTTGAAGTCAAGATGTGAAACTGTATTTCCATATTAGCCAAGTGAGTCTTTTGCTGAAATCACTTGGTGTTTGCTCAGGTGCAGTAGGTACATTGGGAAGTGAAATAATTTTGGCCTTCTCAGTACAATATCTATTGTATACAGGATTTAATGAGTTGCCTTCCTGTTATCCTGCCTCAGAACTGTGCTTGATTTTATTTTTTTTTAAATTTTTAATTTCCTCTGAATCTCTTAATGTTTCTGTCCCTATGTGCTTTGAGTAAATAGCTGATCCTTTTTTGTAATGACTAACTGTTTCCTACAGGAAGTTTTACTATGCAAGTGAATGTCATTCATTACTATCAAACACTACAAACACATTGAAAATTACTTCTGATGGTACATCCCCGTCGCATTTATCTGATACTCTGTAGGCATTTAACCCAAGCTTTAGCATGCTTGAGATCTATCAGTGATAATTTTTTACATTAAGATCTGTAGGACTTTTGGATCATTTTGGATCTTTCTTTTCAGTAGTTCAGTTGAATAATACAATTTTTCAATTTCTGTATAAATTCCAAAATGTCTCTATCTCATTAGTGTCACACCTACCAAAATGTTCATTGCAATTGTCTCACATTTGATTAGTTCAGCTCATTTCACCGGGTCTTCTGAATTCACCCTGTGCCTGCCCAGTGTAGACTGCCAAGTTCTGAAAGTGGTTTTATTTTTCCATCCTGGCTTGCAGTCTGCAGCCCTTTCTCCACGTGCACCCCTGTTCATGTGTAGAGTGGTGTTCCCTTTTGCCATTCTGCAGACCCACTTGAGCAACTTTTGAGCACCACATGTATCTCATGCAAGCTGACCTTAAAGAAGATACTTTTCGTGGGCATCCACATTTTTGCAGAGCTGAAGTTGAATGACATGTGGGAATTGTTGGTGTGGAAGTCTTTGTATCTGTGTTATGGCAGAAAAAACAGGGACATCCACTCCTCACAAGCTTTCAGAAGAACTGTGGGGTTCTTCACTTTCTTGCAGAATTGGAAATTCAATAAGTTATTACCTTAACGTGGTTTAGTATTGACTGCAGGTTAGAACTGCAGTAATTTATGTCCCATTAAGAGCTTGTAGTTCCTTTGATGATAAAACAAATAGTAGTTAAATTTCTTTTACAACTTTTTTACTCACAGCTGGGACTGTCTAAAGAATATTGTGATTATTTTTTCTATATACATTTCTATATATACATATGTATGGGCTGCTTCTAAAGGCAGGTAGGTAATGAATTCCTCCTATTGCTGTAACTATCTCATTTCTAAAGATAAAGGTTAAAGACATTTTTGTGGGGTGAAAAAAAAAGGCTTTTAAAACAAGTTTAAAAATAGGAACTGTCATGTTATGATATGTTCCATCTTGATGAAATGCACCAGCTTAGGCACTGTTGGAGGCAATTGAACTTAAACAGTGTCATAGTAGAAAGAGAGAGTCCAATCCTGTAGTTCTACTGGCACAGTTGAATCAAATAGCTTGTCTCAGATTATTCCTAAACCAAAAGGTTCATTAAGGTTTTGTTTTGTTTTGGTTTTGTTTGTTTTGTGGGTTTTTTGTTGGTTTGGGGTTTTTTTTGGATTTGGGTTTTTTTTTAATGAAAAGGAAGTCCAGAAACTTGGACATAGTAATGGCTTGAACAGTATTAGAAAAGATGTCTAATAAATTGACTCTGTGCTACTCTTATCACAGGTATGGAATAAAAATGCAATCTCTGATTAGAGATAAAGAAGTAGTTATAGGAAGTGATATCTTAATTCTCTGCCAAAGAATAAATCATGTTTTTCCAGTAACAGTGTCAGCAGAGGGCCATGAGTGTGTGCCTCAGAGCATGCAAACTGCAGGGCAGCAGGAAGACAATCCAGCTTTAAAGAAACTGGTGTGGCTGTCAGGAGCAGGAGTTAGAAGTCTGTGCTAAGGTCTGGGGTGCTGCAGCTGGAACAGTTCCTGCAGAGCTTGCTTAAAGTTGCTAGGAGGAAGTCAGACTGTGTGGTCTGCATTGTGGCTTGCTTGCTCTTGTCTCCTTCCCAAGTGGGCACACCTATCTTTTATGCAAGCCAGGCCATGCACCCTCAAGAACGTGTTTAAATCTGTGACCTCCCCAAACTGCTCCTCAGAAGCAGGCACGACAGGCAGGTTGCCTTGGGAGCACAACAGTCTCAGGACCAGAGGTGCTGTGCTGGGCAGTTTCTATCATCTTAGATATTGCTGCTACACAATCTAAGTGCAATCCAGACACTCTGCAAACAAAAAGTGTCATCTCAAATTGCAGCTTTATAATAAGGCTCATCATTGCATCTCGATAATGTTTTACGTACCCACATAATGCACAGATAAATTGATAAACTGAGCTGACACAGCAGAATCCAATTAACCTTTGTTAAAAATTCTTGAAGCAACATGTTCAAAACAGTTGGTGAACTTCATCTAACTGTATGTTTTTCTCAGGCTTATTTTTCATTTTCTCACTCCTCTCTGTTTGTTTCCTGGTTCTGGCTAGGAGGAAATGTCAAAATACTACAAAAGAGGCTATTTATACAGTATTTATGAGCCAAGTGGAAGGAGGAAGCACCTGAACTTTCATAAGAACTTACTCCTGTGAGCTTAGCAGTGCGCACTTGAGAGGTCCCGGTAATTAATGCAGTGCATTTGCAGGGATGGGAGTTGTGTCCAGTCTGAGACTTGTATATCCTTAGTTGTAACAATTCTCGTTAGTTACATTTTATCGCTCTCATTATTTGAATTCTCAGAGAGTTTCCTTCATGTTCTCTAGAATAAAAAAATTGTTAAATGAGCAACTTTGTGTTTACAGACACAATACCATTAAATCTAGGTATAAAGCAAGAATGGGTTTTAGGTTGGAGTTAAGGCTTCCTGTTAGTAAATATGTCTCTGGGACTAGAGGATATCATTGTGCAGTAGTGTTTATACTGTACCAGATGAAACATTTAAAAGTTGGATGTTAACAAAGCAGCCCCCAAAGTAGCTAATGGACATTCTGGCCCTGGCCACAATAGTAGCTGCCATAGCTGCCACAGAGGCCATACTGTATCCTTGCCTGTTCTCTATCTTAATTTGGCAGTTTAAATAAGTGTAGTACAATAAATACTCCTGGGACTTCCACACGATTGCTGAAAAACCTAAACTGCATTTAGTTTGTTTATAAAAAGTCCTGGGGCCCTGCTCTGCAGAGCAAAGGTCATGGAAACACATGTTTATGGCTTCACAAATGCTCTATAGTCCTTGAATGGAGAAGTTTATTTGATTTAATCAGCATCCACAGGGATCCTGTAATTGCATAATAAGTCATTTATTATGGAAGTAAAAGCATTTTTCTAACTGTAGCCTATGTAGCATGGGTTTGTAGCTTTAGACTAATCCACATAGTAAAAAGAGCTTTGCAAAACAGTCTGACTGGAGTAATGGTGTTCTGTGATGAGTGCATACTTGCTTGGCTATTTAATCATCAGAAAGTGTTAAAACAACAGGCACATTATCACCATGTTGGATGTAAAAACTGTTCACAGTTTGCCTGCCTTCAGCAATTTGAAGTGCTCAATGTGAGAAACTGGAAAGCCATCTCAGATAATCCAGTTGGTGGGTGGTGAATATAAGAGTGGGGGAATCCAAAGTTTGTCTTTTTGACATACACTGGAACATGGCCTTTCAGCTACTTTGGGAGAGGAACATGGCCTTTCAGCTACTTGACTTCACCTTGGATACTGAATTGCGAACAGATACGTTTGTATACAAAAAATATCAAACCTATAGTTGTTTAGCTGTCATAGTCTTTGCACCAAAATAATCATCGACTGAGTCATGAATGATGCCACTGGGAGGTAGACAGAGTAAGGCTAAGGACTAAGGTATCATCCTTAAAAGCACATGCAGATAGGGAAGAGAGGTGTTTGGACGCCATCTCACCTCTTCCAGGGAGCATGCCAGTACAAAGCCCTGGTCTCTGAAACCAGACAGTCTTTGCACAGCCATATCATTGGTAGGCTGTGCTGAAAAGTTGCAAAACAGTATGCGTCTGTTCTGGGAAAGCTTCCAGGACTGCAGGTTATGGTTGTTGTTGATGACCAGGTTTTCCCGTTTGCTATCTTATCTTAAACTGGGAAGAGCAGTTGAAGAATCCCAACACCAAACAGAGATTTGTAGTTTTAGAAGGAAACTCTGGGAAATCAGTTTGGCATTTGCTAAGGTTCAGAATGCTGAAGTTCTCTTTCCAACAGCCAGGGATCCCAGTAACACCAGAAGCAGGTGGCTCTGCATTTTCTGTGAAGTGCTTGTGAGTTCCTAACTTTTTTGTAGAATTTGGAATTAATATTTTCATATCTAATTAAAATGGAACTGCAAGTAAAGTTAATTTACTTGATAACTCATCAACTCATAGCTTTTAGCTATTCCTGAAGTGTGTAAGCCTCAGTCCATGAAGATGTTGGACCATCATCTCCTCCTCAGCTATATCCTGGTCCAGTGAAATATCCTCTTTCCTAGTGCTTCTCTCTGGGCATGCTGTGTCATATGTGTCAGTACTAGATTATTAATATTGAACTCTTAAGAAAAAATGTAGCCCAAAGGTCCTTCAGATCAATGAAGCAAGAGTGATTAGCCTTCTCAGGTTAAAAAAATTGTGATCCTAGGTATCATGATAGGATCCAAAGACCCATTTGAAGATCAAGGAGTAAATTTGGGCGTTTGGAACTATCTCAGCATTTTAGACAGAACTCTCATTCATCTTAAGCTGTAATAAATGTATGAATCCTGTCTTAATGTTCAACGTAGATTCATAGTATTCACAGAGATACTAGTCCTGACAGTCTCCCATGGAATAACTTAGCTATTTTGAAATTATTCCTAGAATGTTTTTGTAATAATTCCACATTTTAATGCATATTGTCTTCAGCAAATTGATAGCATTAGCTGAAGAAACATGGGCCTCCTCCACACAGAGGACCACAATAGGCATGCCATTTCATAACCTTTCAATGCCCAGCAGTCTCACTCATTCTCTTCATTTGGGGTATGAACACTGTTGAAGGTTTCACTGTTCACTGGTCATATTAGGCTCAAGGTACAGAGCACTAGAGCCAGTCCAGGAGGAGCAGGATTGGGCCCCAAAGAGCTAGATGAGGAGCATCACCTAGTAATTACAGCACAAGCAAAAATTATCATAACTTTTGTCTTTGCATGGCTTTCTCACTGAAAAAACTGTGGCAGAAACAGGATCATAATATATCATTCAGCCTACTGTCAGCATAGTTTCTGAATATTTCGGTAGCTCCTGCTTAGATGGGATCTCAGGTATTAGGAACAGTGATGAACAGACTGAATAACTCTTTGTGCCGCATGGCCTGAAATGTGATAACTGCATGTTTGAGCTGCCATCTCATCTCCATATTTTTGCATAAGTAGCTAATAATACACATGTTGAGAGCTGTATAAGTGAATGACAACAATAACAAAGCAATTGAAATGCTAGTACACTCCATTTATAATGGGTATTGCTAGTGAAATAGCTGGATATGTCCAAGAAAAAGGTAGATTTCCCAGATCAGCCTTGCTGTATTTAATACATATTTCATTGTAAAATAGATACTCTTGAGAACAAGCGGGCTTTTTCCGGGTATTCACAACATTGTTAATGCTCCAAAGTAAACGGAGAAAGTTGGCACCAAGCTTAGAGATGAAATGAAGGAGACCACAGGGAGTTTTGTTCCCTTTGGGAATCCAGGAATCCACATAACAAAGTACTGATAGTACTGAAGAATTTGGTTAAGTAGACTGAGAGATCAGCTGTTTCAACTGCAGTCTTATCTGTTGTGTGGAATTTTGTGCTGCCAAAGGTCACCAATAAATATTAAACTGCTATTCTGGTGAAAAATACCAATAGACTCTCTTTGTCACTTTCACACACAGAGATACTACTTGGCCAGAATGTTAGCTAATACAAGTTCAGATTAGTGCCAAAGAACCTATGCCTTATTACACCAAGTGAGAACCTGGCTCAAAGCTATTACTTTCTATATTTTTAAAATATGCCCCCTCATGTCTTTGAATGACTAATTTTTCCATAAATTCTATCTCTGGGTGGGCCTTCTGCTAATCCTGCAGATTCTCATCATGGCTTGGTGATTTAGTCTGCATCACTCAATAGCTGTGTATGTCTTCTGGTCTCCAAGATACGATGGAGACTTGATGGTGAAGGCCACTGCCAAATCCTAACAAACTGCTCAAGTATGAGGGGCCTTTACACGTTTCCTTCTTTTCCTTTTTCCATTGTGTAGTTCTAAGCCACTGGTCTCAATTTCCCAGCTAAATTGTTGCAGATCGCTCAAGCTTTCACTACTTCTCTCTTGCTCACTTTTTCTCCTTCTCTTTCACCATCAGCTGACCTCACCATTTCTCATTCTCTCCCTGAGCCTCTGCTTAATGTATTCTTTCTCTCCCAAACCACCTTTTAGTCACCAGTGAGCTTTCTGTCCATTTATCTCAGCCCTTTTGCCCTGTCTCAGTTCATTCTCACTCACCCCACTCTAGATTTTGCATTTAAAGTCCTAGAAAGGGTTCATGGGGAAGGGTTTGAAAAGCAGGGTTTGTTGTGGAAGGAACTTGTCAATGTACAACTCTAGCTTTAGTACATCTTTCGTAACTTTCTTGTTACTTGCACGTAGTCAAAGATTTAAAATACTTTATTGAGAAATAATATATATGTGGTTTTTAATTTCAAATTCCTTTCTCTCTTTCTCTCTCTTTTGCATTCTCTTTTTCTTTCCCTTTTCTTCCTTTAGGCCGTAAGAGAAAAGTTAGAGCCAGATGATGCTTTGATGTATGAAGAAGATCTGGATGATGAAGACTGTGGTGAAGCAGAATTTGAGGAAACCATGAAATCAAAACTTCTGCGGAGAATCGCCTCCTTAGCATCCAAACTGAGGGAGTTTATTGGCCACATGATAATCACCACTGGAAAAGTTGTTGTTACAGTTTTACTTGGTTCAGCATGTTGGTGCATTTGAAGAATTTCCTCCAGAGCCCATTAGATTATGCATTTAACAAATGAGTTTTCAGCACTTGGGCACCTGCGGGAATAACAATGGAAATGTTTAAGGGAAAAGAAATTGCTGCTGATTTTGTTTAAATTAACTTTTTGGCAGGCATTGGAATATGCTGAGTTGCTTAATTTTTTGGTATTAATACTGTGTGGCCCTATCATTCTGTGTATGACTTTCACAGTTATTATTATAACAAAATGGTGAATGGTTGCATATTATAAATGACTATAATATAAATTCATAGATCTGGTTCTGTCATATCCAGGTGTAAAAAGGAACTCTATTCACACAGCCTCTTGAAAGAAAGGGGAAGAAAAGAGAAAATATCAATAGGTCTGCCATGCAGAGTGTAAAAAGAATGATAAGCAGACTTTATATTGTTTTTTGATGTGGTTGGTAAAAGTAGCTGTTTGATATGATAAAGCGAACCTTTTATAAGCCATTTGATTTAGTAACACATAATCAGCTACAGACAGAATGAAGTGTACAAAATCACTGTAGGTTGTAATGAATTAATTTAAAATTGGATCATGCAATTGTAAACTAACATTTATCTGCCAATTCACATGTGGGAATGGAGTCCTTCCATATGAAGTACAAGTGTATATTTAACATATAACTATACTAGTATACGAAGTTTAAGATGATAGTACAAAAATGTTTGAATGACGAGGGCTGGACAGGTGTCGCTCTTTTAGTAAGGTAGTCTCTTTCAGTAAGGTAAGACTATCCAACAGCCTCACATGTAGTCAAATGCAAAGTAATAAATCTAAAAAGGGAAAACCAATAGGTTATGTGGATCACCATGAGGTCTGTCATCAAGTAAAGGCAAACAAACATGGTTTCAGTGCCATTCTGAAGTTGCATGGATCATACAGCTTTGGCAAGGGGCGATTTCTCCTGAGTGGCAATGGGCAGCTTGTCTGTAGTACTCCAGCACATGCCAAAAGCTGGGAGGTGTTCAGAGGAGACTTATGAAAAGGACTTGAAGTCTGGGAAGCCTGTATTCCAGAGAGAAACCTTGACCACACTTAGTTAAATACTTCCTTACTTACTAAGCCAAGAAAAAAAAAAAAAGATGATTTGACTGGAGCCTTAAAATACTGACAAAGGTACAAAGTGCCTATATTTTTTAAACAGACATCTCATATAGCATAAGTTGTAATACGAGCCAATAGTTAAGTGGTAAACCTAGGCAATTTCAGACCAGAAATAAATTTTGAATTTTTCACAGCCAGAGTAATTGGCCATAATAAACAACTTTTTTATGGATATAGTGTATTCTCCTTTTCCTAAAGTGTTTAAATAAAGACAAAGTATCTCTTTGAAAGAAGAAAGGAAGTAGTTACAGCCTTGTAACAAAAATTGCTGGGTGAAGTTTTACAGCCTCCATCATGAAGGTAGTTGGAATAGATGATCCCTGCGGTCCTGTCATGCTTTTAAATCTGTGAGCCTATGGAAACACCAGCAGTTAATACGCTGGAGCAGAGACAAAGCACCCTAGCCTAAAGACTAGGTCTCAAGTACGATGTGAAAGGATGTGATGATGAGGCTCAAGCAAAACGTGGACTGTGGACAAGAGTCTGTACAGTATCTACATTTTGCCCAGCATCACATTGTTTTGACTACCCCAGCTTTCGACAATTTCTGCCAATAAAATCTATCACGAAGCCTCCTATGTCCCAAGACCCTCCCTCTCCCTCCAGAGGGAACTCTTGCGAGGACTCTGCTCTGCAAAGGCTGTGGGTGGAAATGCACAGGGCATCACTCGGGCATGTCCCAAGTCTGTCTGACCTGCAGAGTGCTGGCCTGAAAAAACATGGTGAGCAGGAACTTGGAACTTGGCAAGGTGCAAGTCTTCCTGTTGGAGTGGCTGGCTCATCTGCAGGGCCAGCGGGCGAACCAGAGCCACTGCTGTGCTGGATGTAAGCTCTGCTGCATCATTTTCTCCTAGTTTCTGCTGTTAGACATGTATGTCTTTCCTGCTTCCTCACTTAGTTTTGTAGGCTATCTACAGAGCACTGCATATCCTTCACCACAAGTGAAACACTCTGCTATGTGTGTGAAAGCAAAACCAATATGCATATATAAGAGAGTAGAGTCTTTTTCATATGCAAATTACAAGTGTCAGAAAAATTTGGAAAAATGAAACATTTACTCATTATCTTCTAGATACCTTTTATTGTCAGTATATGCATAATGGGTTTTTCATTTTTAATAACTCAGTATATCTCAAGGTTTATAAGATGGCTTTTCACAGTTCATCCATCATGCCATTTCAACATCTTGTACTTAAAAATCCTTTTAAAATCTAATACAGTGGTGCTTTCAGGCACAGTGTCTCTGTTGACTGGCCTTGCAGCCACATTTTCTCCATGCTTTGTGAAACATCTTTACAAAGAAAAGATTTCATCTCAAAGGAAGGTCTGGAGAGTGGTAGTGTCCTAAGGTATGGCATAAGTGAATTGAACAGCAAAAAAAAAGAGGATCCTTTTCTTCTGCTTTCAAAGCTAATAGTCTTAAGAGCTAATTGTAACAGTTAGCATAAACACTAATTGGATTGAATTGGTTCATACACTTCTCGTCGACTTAAGGTTTAAGAAGTGCTGATACTCCCACACCTTTCCAACCATCCACGTTTTTATTTTTACAGGTATGATGGTGCCATCTTTGACTTCAGCTGTGTATTTCTTTGTATTTTTGGGCCTGTGCACATGGTGGTCCTGTTGCCAAGCATTTGATCCGCTGATATTCAGCTGTCTGTGTGTATTAATGGCTATATTCAGTGCGGGGCACCTGATTGGACTTTATCTGTACCAGCTACAGTTCTTTCAGGAGGTTGTTCCACCTAAAGATTTCTATGCCAGGTGAGAGAAATCCCTTTCCTGTTTAATTTTGGACATATGATACAATGATTTGTTAACACATATTGGTAACAAAAAGCTCTTCCACATAATGCTTTGACAAATTTTATGTGTAGCCTCATGTTCAGTCTTGGAAGAGTCAAGGCACTTCAGCCTGAATGGTTTTGGGTTATAGAGAGGGATCCTGTCTGGGCAATTGTGTACTGAGAGCTAGGGCAGGTCAGGATGGGAGGATGGTTTTTGTTTCATCCAGCACGACACTCAGTTGTGAGTGAGAATGTTTTGGCCGAGACAAGAGATAAAGGAAAGCAGTGGCAGCATTGAGGCAAACGCAGTGTACACATGGGTATTTCTGATAGAGGAGAAGAAGTGTTCTGAGGTCTAAAGTTGTAGTGTCTCAACTGGGGCAAAATGCATGTGTGGTGCCATTCTTGTGTGCAGAGACTGCGGGCTGCTGGGATACTTCATCTGCTGTGCATAACACTCATCTGTTCGTATAAAAATTCTCAGATCATGCAGAATATCCTGGTCTTGTGTTCATACCAACAGCTACATCATTTAAGTCAAAAAGCAGCATTTCTAGTTTTTGACTGAATATTACTTCATTGGCCCTTTTATTTTTTTACATGCTTTTATACTGTAATCTAAAATAAAATGAAGTAATGGATGTATTATACTCACTACTATTTTTTTCTGTTGTATTATGTTTGCAAATTGTTTTCATGGTATGTATTTTTTGTGTGGTAATAATCTATACGTTAAACTAAATGTAAGCCTTAACTTTATTTCTAGTACACCTACTGTTCGTTTAAGTATTATAAGTCAAAGGTGAAAGGTTATTAGGTGTACTGGGGAGAATCAATTAATGATTTATATCTCTGCACCATTAAAAGTAGTAAAAAATGATCTGCCTAGCTACAGTAACACAGAATCACAGAATATTAGGAGTTGGAAGGGACCTCGAAAGATCATCCAGTCCAACCCCCTGCCAGAGCAGGGTCACCTAGACTAGGTCACACAGGAACGCGTCCAGGTGGGTTTTGAATGTCTCCAGAAAAGGAGACTCCACAACCTCTCTGGGCAGCCTGTGCCAGTACTTTGTCACCCTCACAGTAAAAAAAAGTTTTTCCTTATCTAACTGGTACCTTAATATTTTTTTTGACATTTTATTTGGTACAGGTTAATATATATGTGTTTTGTAATGTTGGAATTGCTAATTTGAGGAGGCTGATTGGGAAGGTGTAACTTTACTTGAAAAATCAGAAAAGATCTGCTTAGTTTAGGTTCTTTTGTGCCACCTAGAGGTCAAGGTGAGAGAAGGGATTATTTCTAGTACTAAGTAGTTAAAATGCGCACAACTTCCCTAAAACCTTCATATTACTTTCTCTGTGTATTAAGAAAAGAAAGAAAACAGTTTTTCAAAATTCTCAAATATTTGGTTATGAGGATATAGTCTCACATTTTACCACTAGACAGCAATAACATTTTCTCAAGGAAAGGAAGTGTTTCATAACCTTTTGTTAGAGTATGTGAAACTTTTCATATGCATAATTTGTAGAAGTCCCTTTTTTGTTTTTAACATTTTTATTATTAATTTTCAATTACTTTAGTTTTAATTTACTTTAATTTTCAATTAATTTGGTCTCAAACTTATTTCCTGCATTGAGTTATTTTTTTGGCAAATAATGTAATTTTATGATAAATTTCCATTCAGTACAAATATGCGTGGCTTTCCAATCCTGCTATGTGTAGATAGAAGTGGCATAAACACAAAAACACTGAAATACCATTTGGAAATATGTAAGGTACTAAAAGGTCTGAAGTAAAGCTGATGTGTCAGGGTAGGCATGGTAGTGGCAGAGCTTGCTTGAGGCTGCCTCTGCCATTAACAGCTTTTCTCCTCCAGAGCAGCCCATAGTGGAAAAGTGAGTAGGAGCCATTCAAGAAAGTGCTGTAACTACCTTGGAAAAAATGATCCTAAATGGAACAGGAGAACTGGTGTAAATAAGGCTGAATCTGCCCTTCAGTTAGGTATTATCTTGTTGCATAGATGAATGCTGGTTAAATGCCAACTGATCTCTGTCAAATAAATGGTCCACACTCATTGTATAATTTAATTTAAAATAGGTATTGTCTGTGTTGACTTGCTTCTGTATTGCAAAATTTGTGATTTATGATTTACGGAGGTGGGAAAACAATAGCGAGAATATCCATTTAAAGCAAATTCTGAAAATATCATATTTCTGCCATAAAATTCTTTTCACCTGAGTTAATAAAAACAAGTCAATGAGCTAAAATGACTTTAGAAATTATGTACACAGTGCCACAGCCTGAAAAAATATTCAATAATATGTTTGCCATTTTTCACATTGCTGCCTCCTTTCTTCCTGATGATGTTTATTTTGGCAAAAGGATGTAATTGGGGCAATGATAAGGCCTTGCCAACATGAAGAAATAGGATCAGTACAGTGGTATGAATTTTATCCTGAGTCAGTAAAGTTATTCCTGTCCAAAACAGTGCTTATAAGCATATTCATTTAAAGATCCAGTAATCCAATGTAAAGGAAAACCTGTGTGCTTTCCTAGAGCTTTAGGTCTGTCTTGTGTTGCTTGTAGTTTTCAGGCAAGTAATATTCAAAATAGTTTAAATAGAGATGTTTTCATCTATGGCAAGGCATTACTCTTATAAAGCGAGGCAGTCCTAGGAGTCCAGGGAGTGTCATCTACTTGACAGTGATATGTTATTTCTCATCTCATTTATTTGAATGGGAATTTGGAATTACACAACTGATTGCTTTATTGCAATCTGAGTGAGGAAGTCTAATCTAAGGCTGTCTTTTCAACAGGAAATTTTAATCTGAAAGATGCCTATAAATCTCTTTAAGCAGGGTGTTTTAAATAGGTTTTACAGTGATTAGTTATAAGCTTGCTTAAATGACTATTTTATTTTTGGAGTGAGTGTTATATTGATACTTTCTACAGATGGTAGATTCAGAATATCCAGTTTGTTTTCAGATCTGTCGGAGATGAGTCCAGTCCAAAATCCTCCATTTGAACTTCCCTGAAAGCTTTGATCTAATTCAGAATTTGTAGCCCAAATACTCTGTTAATCCAGGGTAATAAATAAGTAGATGATTAAGCACAGTCTCAAAAATATTCATGGAGCTGTCAGATCAGTGTAGGACATCCAGCTATAATTTTTTTTTTATTAGAGTCTAATGTGCTAACAAAATCTCAGCAGGAGAGCAGATATTGTCAGAATAGCAAGATGTAGCAAATCGATTACCTTGTTGACAGTGCCTTGCCTCTCTCCAGGGCAAGGCACTGATTTCCTGTTGCTTTTGTAGCTCCACTGGAGCCAAGACCTGGGCAATATGTTTCACCTTATCTGCAGCCGCTGTTAGTTGTTGCTGCAGACCGTCTTTGGCACCCATCTCAAAGATGGCTCACCTCTGAGAGGCAGGATATTCCTACCCCTGTATGAATTTCTGAAGCTTTTGGAGTTTCCTTTTTGGAGTAGCCAGGTCATAAGCCAATGTTTGACAGTATGGAGTATTTGAAGTTCATTTATGCATTGTATATTAATTTGCCCTTTGACTGCAATAGCTTTCATCCCTTCTGCCTGTGTTTTTTAGCCACTAATCACCATGGTACTGCAGCATCCGCTGCCAGGGCAGAGACCCCAGGTACAGGCATTGTAAAGGCACTTCCCTGCCCTGCCCTGCTTCTGTTTCCATCATCCTCTATTAGCAAAAGCCCACTTTGTAGTCACAGACCATGCTCCAAACCATGCTGAACTAGCCACCACATTTGTCATAATGACCTGGTTTATAAACTAGGATTTCTCTCTTGCAGAGGAAGACAAGTTAGCTAATTTACTTTATTCTTATGGAAGTTTTGTAGAAGAGTTTCATATTAGCTGTATAATGCACTGCATCTTAGGAGACTATCAGTTTTACTTAGAAGGCTTTAGCCTGTCCACTTTCTTAGAACTTTATCTTCAGCTTCATTATCTTTTTTAAAAACTTACTTTGCAGAGGAAGTGAATTGTTCTGTAAAAAGCTTAGAAATGCAAGTTCAGTCTCCCATTGACAAAAGTCAGTAATCATCCTTGCTATCATAGTAATCTCTTTCTAAACTACAAGGTAGCCCCAGGCCAGGTGGGCTCATCTAGGCTTCTTTTTTCGTTAAGGTTGGATGAAATGATCTTTTGGGAACTCTTCCAACCCAGGCTGTTCTAGGATTTTGCCATTCTAAGTGCTTTTCTGAATTGCATGATTCTGGAAAAGATGTTTTGTCCTAGGATTTTGTGCATCATATGAAGTGAGCCTCTTAATATTATGCTAGGAAATGTTTCTGTACTACACAGTAAACAGTCCATTTGCTATCAGCTGGACCATTAGTGTGTGTGCAGTCTTCATTTTTTATTAACTACCTAATAGTTATATGTGGTGTCCAAAAAGATTCACACCTATAGGTGTGACTGGTGAGCTGACAGTTACCAGAATTCATGACAGCATGGCAGAAGAGTTGAAAATGTAGGTGAACAAAGGAATGCTGGAAAATTCAGAGTAAAACTTCTAACCTTCTGCATTATGTTTGTTTCTCCCTTCCTTAGAGGGAGACCTACTGGTTGTTAAAAACCTTGCATATTCTTTAGTTCCCTTTTAGTGTCTTACTTCACTGGAACAAGCTGGTTTGGTTTATATCAGAAACTGCTAAAGATGGCTAGCAAAGAAAGAGTCCTATTTAGTGAACCTTGCTCAGAGTTTCACTAAAAATTGAGCTTTTTTACAAGACAGAAAAAGATTGATATAATTTTTGACTGTGTTGAGTTTTTCACTTTTAACCATTCTGATAGCACTGCCTGGAATATTCAAATGCAATAGGAAAACCAGCAGTGGAGTTCCCAGTCAGTTGTAGCAAGAAAGCCTTGGAAACATTGCAAAACTACTTGCTGTTGTGAGATTTCCAGCGTAGTGTCTGCCACATGGGCATTCGGAGATTCGTCCAAAATGAATTCACCTCTTTCAACACTTATTCAGTGGGGTTCCTTGGAGATTCACTCATCAGCGGGCATGTAATAAATGTCCATGCTGCACTCACTTTATAGCAGAGTTGTACTCAACATTGATTTAAAATGGTTAGCTCAGGTTTTGGTGGAAGTCCAGTGGTGACAACAGGCAAGTCAGTGCAAACTTACCCAGCTTTACGCAGGAGAATTTGCAGCCCTTGCTGGTCTTTACATGGTTATCGATACCCATCTCTTTTTGCTACGTACTGCAGTTCTTTAAAATCAGCACATTCATGTTTGTGCCAAGATTTCCAGCAAGCTTGAAACTCTCTGAAAAAAAGCAACAGATGAACTAGTAAGTAATCTGCAGCAGTTTCTCTGGCAGAGCAGCCCTCCCAGCCTCCCTGGCAGTCTAAGCGGCGGTGGCTCTCCATCCCCACGGTGGAGCCATTGACATTCACCGTAAATGCTGCCCCACACTGAGTGCCAGATTTAGCCTTGGCAGAAGCAGGCACAACTTTATTCACATTACTGGCATTGCACCACAGGTGATTTACATCCCTCTATGATCCCCTAGACTTGAAAGGGATGTAAGCAGAGAGACATGCTAAGACCTTTTAAAAACAACGGGTTTCTGCATGCGGGCAAGGGCAGTTTCTGAGCCGTGTTTTGCTGCAGCAGCGGGTCTGCAGCCTGTGAGCTCCCATCAGCCTGGCAGGGCCAGCCCTGGCCACAGGTGGTTCTCGTTAGTGAGGAGGGGGGGGCCTTGGCACTCCCAACAACGTGTGCGCTGTATCCGGAAACCGAGCGTAAGCTGCAAACATAAAAATCAGTCACCATCGCATGACATAATGTTGGCACATCGCCACTTTCTTGCTGTCTTCTGCCCCCAAATAGCAGTGTGTTACTGTAAGAACAGCTGAACGTGCCTCTTTCTTGGGATGCACTGAAATGTCAGGTTGAGAGGGACAGAAGGAAGTGACAAAGATTTTTAAAATGCTGTTGGTAAACTTGCCAGCTGATTCTGGTTCAACTGAACTGGGTGTGCCATCGCTTTTGTATCAGAGCCTTCCCACTTTTGCACCCACTTAGGCAGCTGATTCACATGGGACTAGTATACCTCTCTGCTAACAGAAGAGTACAACCTGAAAGGAGGTGGGGGTCAGTTTCTTCTCCCAAGTAACAAGTGACAGGAAGAGAGGAAATGGTCTCAAGTTGTGCCAAAGGAGGTTTAGATTGGATATTAGGAAAAAAATTATTCACTGAAAGAGTTATCAAGCATTGGAACAGGCTGTCCAGGGAAATGGTTGAGTCACCATCCCTGGAGGTGTTTAAAAGATGGGTAAATGAGATGCTTAGGAACATGGTTTAGTAGTGGACAGGTTGTTGTTGGACTTGATTATCTTAAAGGTCTTTTCCAACCAAATGATTCTACGATTCTGCTCATGGTCAGGAAGAGCTGGATCACTCCAGTCCACCGTACACACTGTGCATCTGCTTACGTGTGTCCAGTTCCCACATTGACACTTGAGTACAGAGTCCCTGGCTGTCACAGGCTGTCCTGTGTGGACATGCAAAGGATGACTGTGAAAAAGTGACCCTTTAATTTTCTTTCCATAATTTTTAAAGAACACAGATCTGCATGCTATAATCATTGAGCAAGTACCTGAAAAAAAAAGACAGACAGATATCAACCCCTCCCCTCCTACTAGATTCGGATTGTTATTGTATTCATGTCAGGAGACATGAAATACAATTAGCAAACTTCTTTTGGCATTTGTCTCTCCTGTTTTCCTGAAGTCCGCTTGCCAGCCTTTATTTTCATACTCTGGTGTGCCCAGAAATTGTGATGCTAATGATTTAGCACTTATGTAGCTCTTTGCATTTTGAGCTCAGTGTATAAATGTTGACAGATTAATCATCCCACATTCCTTGAAGGTAGGACAAAAGGTCGTCCTGACTAACCTCAGTGGAGCATGTACTGGGGAGTTGGTCCTTGTTTGTGTGAGAGGCTATCTCCATCAGTTTCTCTAAATGCTCTGAGTGTGCTTAACCTCTTGTTTATTATGTTCATTTAACTGAAGTTGGGAACTTACTGATAAAAACCGAGCCAATCAAATACAGATTATAACCAATTTAAATCAGCTATACTATACAGCTTTAGTGTTGAAATTAATTAATTAGGCATTTTGCCCATAATTCCTAAGCCTTATTGTTTATTATCCCCTTGTCTTCTTTCCTATATCTTGCTATTTTCTTCTCTTTTTCTGTTTAAAAACAAATGGGAATCATAGCTTGCATTTCTACCTTAGTGCATTCTCTGCGAAAAAAGAATATCTTCTTTGCTTGTATTTTCTACTTCAGAATCTCTTAATTTAGGTATCAATCACTCCTGCTTTTTTTTTTTTTCATTTCACCACCAGCAGAGTAAGTGGAAAATCTCTTTATCCTCTGCATGCATCACTGAACCTAGCAGACTGTCCCAGTGTGAATGAAAAGTATCATCATTCCCTTTCAGAAGTGGAAAAATTCCCTAACAGAAAAGTTAGATGAATTGCATACCCCCCCCTAGATAGCCAGAGGTTGGAATAAAACTCAAAGTTTTTGGCTGCAGTCTGTGTCCTTAGGTTTCTAGATCACAGACCAAGTTACCTCAAAGCTAAAAGGAGTATAGAGCTACACTTTAAAACAATTTCTGTTCTTCTGCATATGTTATTCAGAGGCAACAGTAAATCTCTTAAGCTGGCAGGCAGTTGCATGGTTACCAGGTCACTTGCACGCTCGGGTCAGGTAGCACCACCCTGCTAAATGCTGACGCTCACCAGGGTTATTCAAGCGTAGTCTTTTTTTTCTAAATTATTTCTGCTGAAGCTTTACACTCAATGGACTGGCTGTGTAAACACATCCATCTTTCTCCCAGCACCTGAGCTTAGGACAAGAAGACCATTTGTGGGCTGCACTACCTGTTTGAGTTTTGGGAGCAAACTGATGTCCCTTCACATCCCCTCCTCTGCCTGTGTGAGACTTTCTGAGGTGGGACTGTTGGTTCCATGTCCTTTCAGGAGCTCTGCCAACTCACTTTGAAAAACCAATAACCTCAGTTACTAATTGGTGCAGAAAGACGTCATTAAGCCAGGCCTCCTGCTGTGTGCTGAGGTGTCCAAGCTCATGCTCTGGCAAGGCGAAGCCTCTGTACCCATGGATGTTTCTGAAATTGCCTTCAGCTTCCCACGTGGCTTCTTAGAAACCTGGACCTGTTTTCTCATTACTTCCATCTCTGAATAGAAAATGCAACTATACGTTAAAAATTTGGGTGGTGTCCTTTCTGCTGTTCAATATGAGTTGCTTCTCGTTCCCCTGTCTGGTTGCAGGGAACGTGTGTGTACGTGAGGAAGGCGAGTGGATGGCAAACCACTGTGCCAGGTGCCCACCAGCCTCCTCTGCTGGGGTGGCTTTTCTTTCTCCATCCTGTGATCCCAGCACTGCTGCCTCAGCTCCTGCAGCCTCCATGCTCCCTGAGTGGACTCCAGTTTGTAGATGAAACTGTTAAAAAAACCCAAACCTGCTGTATTTATAATAGTTTTATTTTAGTGACAGAACAAACAACTAAAACCAAACAAACCTAACTATACCTAACATCTGAGCCAGGCTTCTGCTGTCAAAGCAGTGACACTGCTGGTCCTGGTGAGGAAGGATTGTGCTGAAGGAGGCGCTCTAGCTAAGGTAGCAGAAGGGGTCCCAAAGCAATTTCTTCTGCAGCTTTATGCCCATGTCCTCGCCCGACAGATGCTCAACTGTCTGATTGGGATGAAAGGATACAAGATACTGGAATGGCTACTTCAGCACATATCTTTATCAGATTATCAACTCTGAAAGTAACAACAAAGGTCCCCGAAGTCTACAGCAACATTTCAGCACATGGGCGAGCTAGAAGAGCAGCAAAGAGCAACATCAATATCAATACTCACCAGAAACTGAGCTGTGTCATGGGTAATGAAAGGATATGAGGAAACCTACTGATAGGATAAGTCTTCTTCATGTGAGGCTTTTGAAGATAGGTTTTGTCTCAGAAAACAAGGGATTAATAGATCCACAGCTACTATTAGTAATAACAGTGGGGAATTATTGCCTCTGAGGCAGTGAAAGCATACTACAAGCTCTTGGAGTAGAAAGTCAGTATAAAGCTCGATTATTGAATGAAATGTGGTATATAGCTCACAAATCTTCTTGTTCAGACTTAAATTCCCCTCAGGGCAGCTGCTTTGTTTCAGATATATGAAATATTTGGATGTCTGAAGTTTGGTCATTTTTAATGGATGTCCAATCCTTAACATCTTCCAGTCACATAGTCTCAGAGAAAATTCCTTTGTCTGGTTAATTTAAAAAACCAGGTTATATAGCAGATACTATTTAACATCCCATTTTAAAGTTGTTAATTCACTTGAGAACAAAGCAGTTTTATTGTGGCTGCTTATATGGTTGTTTTGTTCTCCCTGAATTAAGATTTGTGTTGTATTTACAGTTTTTGCAAGCTTTTATGTAATTCACAGCCGTTAAAGCTATCCTTTCTCCTCTACAGCTTCCTGGATTAATGGCTCATAATTTCTCTCAGTCCTCATTATAGAGATGATATTATCACACAAATTTTAGAGCACTTATTTTTTCATGAGGTTTCTCATGCAGTAGATGTGCATTTGAAATTAGTTTTCCTTTAAAAGAAAACTCACTGATGTTCATAAGAGGGTGGGAGATATACCAGGGCTGGTTTTGTCATTGCCAGCAATAGAAGCCATGGAAACCATGACCTGGTAGAAAAAAAAGTACATGGACATCTGCTAAAGAGCTATAGAAATATGATGACATTAAAACAAAAGTTAGAACGATCTACTTACCCACCAAGCCTATATTCACTGTGTGTATGCCTGTATTATAGCGTTGTGATAGCAACACTCTGAAGGAAAACACTTCCAGTCTTGCTCTACCTTTTCAGATATTTTCAAAATAGTTATTAACTGTTAAGCTGAAATTTATCATAATACTTCTCAACTCAAACAATCAAATTTCTGTATTATTGTTAATATGGCACAGTTCCACTTAGCCAGTTCGGAATTATCCAAGTCTGAACCCAAGTCCAGGGCTTTCAAGTGCTAAAAATACTTGCAATGCTTTTTAAAGCCTTGTATCATTCCGAAATGGATAAATTAAATAACTTTAGTCCAGCTGTAGACTGAAGTTTGTGTCTGCAGTATCTCCGTACACAGTTGTGCTGCTGAGCTGAAGAGAAGGCATGAGAGACCACCTCCTTCTCTGTGGAGTCTCATAAATAACATGATTTGGAAAGACAAATGCCAATTTTCCCATTCATTCTTTTTTTTTTCTTCCTTAAAAAGCCATGTGAAACCCAATGCCTCCTCCATTAACCCTAATTCTTTGGGGCGCTTATTGCATTTCAGCCAGCTTTCCCACCTCTTTCCTCCCTGTGTAAAAATGTCATGTCCATTCAGCATACCCTGGAGCATTAGCCCCAGTGTGGTCTGAATTCCTAGTCCATAGCCTAGAGAGTAACAACCTTCTGGAAGCCAAGGATGAGTCCTTTCCAATGTCATGTATTTCTTCAGGTATATAGCCAAATTATGTACTGGGGGTAGTGGGGTGGCTCACAGGATTCCCTTGAAAGAGACTTTATGGATATATTTTTATAGTTTGTAACTCGTGTGTAGCTCTGCCATCCAAGTACAGAAAACTCGGCAGGATGGCTTGTGTGAACAGAGATCTCCTGCCTTTTAGTGAGAAAAAATGTGCAGAAAAAATATTTTTTGTTTGATAATTTATTTTTTAACTTTCCACTCCTCCCTCTTCTCCCCAGGGCATTTTCCAATTCAACAAGAGTATGTATTTCCTTTAAGTCAATGTTTGAAAAAAGGTTCACTCTTCAAGAAATGCTTACATTTTGGGACATACCCCTTTCAGTATTTCAAGTACTCTTTTTCTTGAATCTCAGTCTCTGGGGCTTGGGCTGTAAAACATGAAATTTTGTCTTTTCTCCCTGTAAGTCATCCCTCTTTCCTCCAGAAAAGATTTTTAACACCACCACCACCCTCAAAAACATCTACATTTTTTCCCAGTTTCTGGGGCTTTACTGTTACTATATTTCTCTTTTTGTAGATAAACTGTTGCTTCTTGTTCTGCTCTCTTAACTCACTGCCTCTCCTTTTCATCTTCCTCCTCTTCTTCTTTACTTTTCTTCTCTTGTTTGGCCACTTTTAGCATCTCCATTTTAGGGCTCATCTATTCAAATGTCAGTCAGTCTTGATAGTCCATTCTGCTACCCCAGACATGGAGGCACCACTCCCCTCCCCTTCCATGTGAGGAGGGTGAAATAAGTGTGCAAGGTAAGATATCCAGATGACGTAACGATTCAGACAGTTCATAAAATCCAACACAAATTAAGAAGTTCTACAATGATGGAGTCCCCAAATCCAACTCAGCACAGAAGAAGTCTGTGATGCCATTGCTGTGAATAACCATGCAATATGTACTGGCCCCTGCAAAAAAATCCTACAATCATAAATACTTAATCAGGAAATGCAGCTCCCGAAGTGGCTTGGTGCAGACGTTTTCTTCAAACTGTAATCTTCATTGCCCTGTTCTGGATTTAATTTCCAGTCTGCTACCATGTCAAAGAGTTGCAGACTTGCATCATTGTTTTATTTTATTTTATTAGTCTATGGTAAATCGTTACCTGAAACAGGAAGAAAGTCCTGTGAAATAATCTTTCCTGCTTAAATCAGTCAGTGTTTGTAATGTACATCCAGCTTCTTGTGGATAAAGAGCAAATGTTACATGCAATAACAGGAATATTTGGATGAAGAGGCCTTCAAATATGTGTAAAAAAGTCATGAAAATTATAAGATATCATCTGTGATTTGATAATTTTCCACAAAACCCTGTGTGTTTTGGTGTTCTATGTACCTTATTGAAACTGTGGGGTTTTTTTGCTTTCTCCATTCCTAAAGTCCATTATAATGCTAGATCATGGTACAATATAGATCTTATATCACAGTACACATAACTCATGGTGCAGTATAGACAGTCATAGTAGCAGCTACGCATGAGAAAGTTAAAAAAGGATTACTCTTCTGTACTGGCAAATCTCTGTACCTTTCTGTTGCCCATTGTCAAAGCATCTGTGGAGGTGAGTCCATAACGTGCAAGTACTCTCAGTGTTGTAGTTACCCTCTAAAATCAGTGGTGTAGTACTGCTACAATATTAGATCTGCAGTTTTAAGATCAATGCCACCTAAACACTCACCAGCCTCTAAAACTACATTTACTAACCTTAAAGAAATTTGCATTGTTATGATTTAAAAGAGATAAGCATTGCAACACACATTACACTTGTGCCTAAAATCTCCGCATTGTTCCTCCTGTTATGGATATATCTTATTTCTAATTAAACAAAATACACAGTTCTCAATAAAGATGCACATTGTTATTGCGTCCCTCGATGAAAGATAGCACAATCACATTTGGTCTGGGATTTCAAACATCCTGCTTTTGTATCCTGTGGAAACAGTAGCTTCTGGCTTCTAACAAATAATGTATCATTGCATGGAGTAGCTGTGCAGATTTTCTTTCTTCTCTTTTCCCCTCAGTTAGCTGGTTTCACTCTGATTTTTGGCCCTATCACCTTGAAAAAGAAAATTTAAGAATATAAACCAGAAAATTGAATGTGTTAGGAGAACTCTTGCTTCCTTTCTTCCTTAGCTTCAGTCTTTTGCAGTTTCTTAAAGTATCCAAAATTCTGTTTCTTTTTCTTATTTTATGTGAATGAAGAGCATTTAAAGCTATATCATGATATTAATACATGCAGTTATTTTACTGATGTAGTCTAATACAAGAATGTTTTGTAGTAAGTGGTGTTTAGGAAACTGTTTAACAGATCTGCATGCAATTTTAAGCTTTTATATGTTTGCCAGTGAAGCAAAACTAGACAATTTCAGTCACCATACACTGATAATTGGCTAGAATAGATAAGAATAAAACAAAGCAGCATGCAAACTCCTGAGCATTTGTAATTAGTCTACTGAAGTAGATCCACTGCATTCTCAGACCCTTCAGAGGAAATGTAATCAATAGGACATGATAACAAACATTTTCCTGCTGCTGTGAATCACTCCATGTCCTCTTTGATCGAAAGCACTGAATGAATTTTTTATGTGTGGTTTGCACATTGTCAGGAGTTAGGTCAGTCTCATGAGAAAAGCTGTTGTATGTCTTTTGCTTCCACTTAGTGAGTCAGAAGTGAGCCTGTGAAATGTTGTAAGTTATTATCTTGGAGGCTTTCTGCAAAAAAGGTGAATGTTTTTGTTATATTAATGTATTTTGATGCATAAGTACTGTATGCAAGGCAATTGCTTCTGTCACTGAAATGACACTATTTATATAATTTTGCTTCCCATTCCTTAAGCAGAAGAAACAGCTCTCAAACTATTTCAGCACGGCCTCACCCCAGTTTCTTTCAGGCAAAATAAAGGAAAAGAAAAACCCTAAGACATTAAGTTCACTTCCATTCAAATTGGATTTGCTAAATCTCCAAATAGTTGTGAACATTGATAGTCATAAATTCAGGATTTCTCTCTCTGCCTCCAAGTCTGTCATGTAGTGGGACTCTTTTCTCCTCTCTCCATCTCCATCTCTGTCTCTTACCAGTCAGATATTTTCAGGTATCTCAGAGGAATTTAGTGCAATTTTTATCCCATACCTCTCTGCTGATGCTTTTTGGAGCTGGCCAGCATGCTCACTCAGTGTTGGGAAGACTAAAGAGATGACATAGTTCCTTAGGAAGAGAATACAACAGGTATTACTTGGGAGGAAAAAGAAAGGAAACTTGATTGTCTTTGAACTATTTTTTCATTTTTTTGTGTGTATTAAGATTTTGCACTGACCAGTCCAGAAGTTGCAGATCTAATAGTGTAGCAATAAAAGAGCTTTAAAGTATTTCATAACTGATGCTAAGCTGTCCAAAGAAGCCTAAATGTATTTGGAGTAACATGTAAATATGGGCTTCAACTCTGGTATTTTGGTCATGTCCACATGTGACCCCTAGCCTGTACCAAGAGGGGAAAGCTGTGTAGTGTGGTGGAGGTGGACTGTAGATGCTTGTTCTGGATCATTGGATGAGGTTGCTATAAACTGTGAAGCTCAGAGAAGATATTGGAAAATGACTCCCATGCGGTTGTGTAGTGATAAGTGGGATGTAAAGTAGTATACAGAGTTGCAGGAAGATGCACCAACTGGAAATCTCATCTAGCCAAAACTATTATAGAAACTAGATGCAGCAGAAAATAATAAGGCAGTAGAAGATTTGCTATCAATTTAAATCAAGATTGGATGCCTTTCTAAACTACGAACTCTAATTCAACCACAAGTTATTTGTTCAATACAAGAATTATTGTGTGTCCTACATCATGCAGGAAGTCAGAATTATTATTTCCCTTTCTGGCCTTGGAAATTATGAGGCAAATCCTGGTCTGAAATCAACTCCTAAAACATCAGTACACACAGGATCTGAACTGACAAATATATTTTTACAAAGAAAAATATTCCAGATCAGTTTTACTGAAGGCAAAATTCAGAGACCTAACAGATCTGTAGTTGCTGTGTTTGATAATTCTGTATATGAGGTATAACTTTTAGGGTTTTTTAATGTAACTATTTTTGTCAATATTTAATACCATGGCTAATTACTAACACCAATTCTTGTACTATATTAATGTAATAATTAATTAATGCATGCTGGAGAAGTTTTAGCAATGTACATAATACAGTAATAAAATATGATATTTCAGCAGCTCCTTAGGTCAAATATCTGTGGGTGCAAAAGGAATTTGTTTTTCTGTTTTCAATTGAAATTGAAATTGCTCTTCTGATTTTTAATGTTAGACTACGATAAGAAGTGAGGTTTTTTTATGGTCACAGCTTACACCTTTGTCAGAGGGCCACAAAAGATGAAAGCACATCTGCCAGAAGGATGATTCACAGATTCAGTAGGGAGATTTGCTGAGAAAACAAGCTTATAGAATAGGAACTGAACAAAAGCATATCACCTTTATTTTAAGAACTGGTTTTCACTCTGTTATTTCAGAGCATTCCTCAGTCAGATATTCAAGTTCCTCTTGGCAATTTATAATTTCTAAGATTTTCCAAATTATTTCTGCTATACTTTTTTTTTTCTTTCCTGAAATGCATTTTTCAGAATACTGATCAGGGCTTTGAAAAAAACCCAGTTTTTACTTCTTTGCAAGAATAGAAATATTCATCTATCACAGCTTGCAAACCTACAGTTTTTGATGTTACATACAGTCTTTTGCAAAACAAAGTATTTCCATTAGTAAATGGTCTCTCAATATTTGTTTTATTTGTCTTCTGTATCCAGACATGTGTATACTTGTCTTGTTTGCCATCTGGTTTCCCCCACTTCGAACCTATTCTGACTTTATTGATGATATACACATTTGTTAGGTAAAACAAAGTCACACAAAGATCAGAGCTGGGCACAAATATGGCTGATTGTGATCAATAGCGAATGTAAAGACATCTTTGTGGAATGAAGTATGCAGAACTGAATAATTCCCTAATATATGTTGCTTACTGTAAATGCTTATACATTTTATGGCAGCTATTCCTGTGTTTTTAAAAGCTTCGAATAAAAGGAGATGACTCTATGTCTCTGAAAAATGTTCTGCACCAGCAGTACTCATTGACGATAATGATGAAGTATAAATATTGAATGAGTAGCAACTTGTAGCCTTATTGAAGGCCAGAACAGACAGAATGAGCATTCCCAACACATCAGTGTATTTGGAATTTGATAGCCAGTGACTGCTGTGTTGAGTGCCTTTGTGACTAACAAGTCTCAAAAACCAAGGAGAGTTCAGACATGAGGCACAGTTCCTCTAGGTTCGTGATTTATGACACAAAATGAAATGGGTTAAATGAATGCATTGCTGGTGAGGTAGCGGCTAAGAGAGAAGAGATACATTGTAACTTGCATATACTTGGTGAATGAAGGACCAAAAGGGAACAGAGTTAAGTCCAACAGTATAATGTAGGGATAATATGAAGCAAGCTAATAAAACTAAGAGAATGAGGATTTAACTGAAACATTATAAAATTTCCCAACTGGTAGGATTATGTGGAATGTTTTTTCAGTAGAGATAAAAGTAAACCACAACTTTTCTAGACTTTGTAGTTACAGTACATAGTGCTATGTACTATAGGAATGAAATATGTGATATGAAGATCATGTCTGCTTGGTAGAAGAGTCCAAGGACCTTCAAGAAACTGGTCTTTCCCTCATTTCTGTAGGAAATATTAATCACTCACTGTCAATGGAAAGACTTCTTACTTCAGTGAGAATTGGACTGTATTCTGATTCTGATATGCTTGTGAAATGGAAATAGGGTGATTCATACTGTTCTTACACAGAAAAGCTTAAAATTAACCAAAGATGGAGGGATGTGTTGTGGAATAGAGGTAGAAGATGAAACTAATAGGAATTCAACAACCCTAATCATTGACAGGCAAAAAATACAAGTCAGTTGGCAGAAAGGAAAGCAGACAAAACAAGATGTTCCCGTATGCTGATAGAAATATGAATAGAATACAATCCAGCTTGAATTTCAGTCAGATGGAGCCAAACTGTAACACCAGCCCTGAATGTGCTTGGATGCTACAGAAGTTTGAATCTGGGTCAACTCCAGACACAGCTCTGTCAGCTCCTTTAAATTGCAACAATTTATTTTATACGCATAATCCTTTTTTTTTTCCTTTTCTTTTCCAACCTTGGATCCACCCAAAAGCTCTGAGAAGTCTTAAATTTTATAGCCTTTGGCTTGTGTTGACAATCAGAATGAGAAGTGAATGCTGATAAATTGTTTAATAAAATGCTATAGAGCTCTAGTTCTGGCAGTTAATGGTATTATACCCATGCCACAAATCCCCAGTGAATGAACAGGTATAACCTCTCCTTTTTATATTCTTTTCATTTTATAGCATCCAAAGGGTAGATTTCAGGCAGTACATCTCTGTTGAATATCATACTTATTATTTGTATTCAGCCACCCTTTCATGTTGGATCTTACTAAGTAAAGGTGGAAATAATATTTTAGACATTTACTATTTATGATTAAATCCCTCAACCAAAAAACTTTTTTTTTAATGTATTTGTTCTACTCTTTCAGAGTAACAATAGTTTGGGATTTTTTTGTTCTATCAAGAAATAGTTCTCCTTAAATATCTCTTTGAATCAAATCTATTTTTTTGTAAAAATTGAAAACTCATGCACATTCTAGAATAAAAAGTTTTGTCGATAAAACAAAACTGTTTAGAATGAATACTGACCTATGCTACTGGTAACTCTATGCTCCAGCTTTGAAACTCTGCAAAGTATTTTACACTGAAAGAACCAGATTGATTATGAATTTCTACTTCTTTTGTTTCAGCATCTAACACATCTACAAAGCATCTATTATATTTTCTTATATTTAAAATGTTGGGGATTTTTATTATTAACTGGTTTTTTTTCAACATACGTTTCTCACTTGATAGAATTGTGAGATTCCAGTTTTTCAATAGTCAGATATCTCATATCATTGATATTCATACTGCAACCACATTAATACTAATTATGGAATTAATTTTCATCTTTTTTTCTCTAATGATTGGATTATACAGAACAGTTGCCTTTCTGAATGTTTTCCTTTTCTTTTCATAACAGCTATGAATTCAGTGGGGCTATATATGTTTATAAGTGTTTGCACAATTAGATAGCAATTTATTAATAGTATCAGCTTTGAAAAAAAAACCAACCCGTAAGCTGTGCAGTGTGATGTACTTTACAGCTCTGTCCTGGCAGAGTGAGTGGAATGGTGGTGTATGTCAGTTTACTAAATCACTCTGAAATGTCATGTTGCTGTGATTTGCCAAATGGCCTCGTAGCCAGATTTTCTCTCCCCTTTTTCTGTAGCTCTGGGACTACAAGGTGCAGGTAATTTAAAGTTTTCACATTGGACATGGTAGATGTGATAATGTTATACTCCCATTTTTAGTGTTGAGAACTAATTGCAAAAAACCCTTTCCTTTTCAGTAAATATTATGGAATGAAAATATTCAATGCATTTTAGATAAAATGGCAAATATTACTTTTGAACAGAGCAATCAGCAGTATAAGTAAGCAAAAACGTAAGATTTGGTGTTTATTCTCTAACTCTGTTGGGTTTTTATATCTGCAGGTTGTTCGGTGTGACTTCTCTTACTCAGACAAACTGCTCAAGCACTTGGATGATCATCAAAAATCAAGAGTTACATTGGTATCACCATGCTAATCCAGTCTTACTGCTGGTGATGTACTACACCCTTGCAACGCTTATCCGTCTCTGGCTACAGGAGCCCATTGTAAGCGTAACTTCCTTCTCCTTTTCAGCACTAATGACTGTGAGTGTGACGAGCACACTTGCTAACGGAGGTGCAGACATTCAAGAAAGTTAAGGGAAATGGGTAGTGAATGCAAGCTGATACCTTGAATTCGGTTGTTCTGATAAGTGTCTTCAAGAGTCTGGTCTTGCAGCAGTTACATCATGGATATTCTTCTTGAAATCAGCAGGACTATTTCTGTAGGGACCGGAGTGGTGGAGCATTAGTGCTTACTCTGGTTTGGAAAGCCAGTATCAATATGCAGTAGTGTAGGTGCTGTCAGATAGAAGGCAAACACCCAGGGCTTGTCTGGCAGGACACAGGCTGGCACAGGATACTGCGAGACAAGACAGAGATTTGCTGTTTTATCACAGGCAGAGAGAAATTTTCTTCCAACCTTTCCTCCTGAATTTGTGTGCCCAAGTAAAAATCCCAGCTTTCATTTAAGAGCAAGAGAAAAATGAGATAAAGAGTAAATTTTTACTTCTTTCAGTTTCAGAGTAAAAAAGAGAGTATTAGAACCTAAAGGTGTTTTAAAAGCTTAGAAACTGAAAGTATAGATAGGATGATACAAAGCATTTTTTATTTTAATCTCCTGATCATCTGAGACTTGACATGGGTTTTAGAGTTCAGGTTTAGCAGTGCTGTAAACCACAATGAAAATACTCTTGACTGAGCTCTGAATTAGTGCAGTTTGTAGTAGCAAGTAAAAAATTGAAGGTTTTCTTATTTAAATGGGTTTCTTCATATAATGGATAATGTAACAGTTTAAAATTTTAAAAGGCAGACAAAATACATCACCTCTTAATTGAGTTGTCTGATATTTGGGGTTTACATATATTGGGCTTCATAATAAAAGATGAATGATGCCAGAACTGTCAGCTTGAGTTATTAAAAAATCCTGTCTTAAGTTTCCAGAAATCTTAAGACTGGCTTTCCTGAACTCACAAAGCTTTAAAAGATTGTGGTCCAGTGCCCTCTGGCATTGGGTTCTTTTAGGATTGGTTTTTTTTCTATTCTTTTTTTTCCTGCAGCTGCAGCAGCTGGAAACTTGGGTTGTTTTTTTTTCTTTAAGTGAAAGCTGAGATTTCCAAATAATAATATGATTTTAGCATTGGGGCTGTAACTAAAACTTCACATCTCACAAACTGTGTAGTAAAATAATGAGAACTACTCGCAGAGGAGTAACCGCATGTGAAACGCTGTTAGTGGGAGCTGTGTGAGCTCAGCATCTCTGGGAATTCATTTACAGTACCCAGGTAGTTTTCATCCTACTTTCACCATCTTAGTTTGGGTCTAAGTTCATTACTGTGCTTTTTCAGTGGAGATATATGGGTCTCAAGACAGAGTGAATCCTGCAAGATCCTCCAGAGACTAGAGAGGAACTATAGTGGACTAGCCTGCCATTCTTTCTTTTAGACTCCTGATGTTGTCCAAGATTAATATTCCCATAAGATACTAAAATCAGCCCCTGAGAACTGGAAACAAGTCAAATTAGAGATGCTTTCTAAGCAATTGAGCTAGGGCGAGTAAGTATTAAAAGAGATTAATTTAAGAAAAGTTGATGTTTCTCAAACCCATGGCTACAGAAGAGGCAATACAAAGTCTTGGCACTCCCATGGGTACTTCAGAAGCCAGGGGAATGATGCTTCCCTCTGAAGATAGATAGGCACTTAAAAAAGAGAGCACTATAAAGAAAATTATATCCATGCATTAATGCTTATTTTTGCTACACAGGACATAGTGATGCAGGTATTTGTCATTAGAAGGAGATGCTGGGATTTACAAAATTTACCATTTACACACTTTCTCCTTATGGCCTTTTTCTGTCTGTATGAATTTTGTTTTTCCTTTAGTGGTGCCATAGATTAGGAATTAATCTTTCTCTTTCTGGCTTTCTCCTAGTAGACTCTGTTCTCAATTATTTAAATCCAGAAATAGTTGTACTCCAGGTTTCATTGAAATATTTTTTGACTTGTGGATTTGTGGTGCATTTGATTCATTAGGGACCTAAGTATATAACCTGCCTTTACCATCCCCGATGATTTCAAAGTTATGCTGTATTTAGGATTTCACCACTAAAATGCCTGTAGTGGGATGGATGGCAAAGACAATATGCTATGTACGTTTAGTGTAAAGCATACCTCTGTCAAAATAAAATACTGGCATAGCAGATTCTAAAAACAGAGTAAGACACGTAGACCTGCTGTTTTTTCCTTCTCATGTGAATTGCATCTTGGGGTCCTCCTGTGGACAAAATTCCTGATTTCTCTGAGACAGATGTTTTTGAGACTGTCTCTGAATGCCACAGCTGATGAACAATTCTACAAGGACGATGCCCACTTCGAATCTTGAGTTCCAGGGTGAAGTTTTTCAGGTGTGTGCCACAGTCTGTCAAAGTACAGCATGTAAGATATTTTGGTGTAAGGTATGGAATTCTGTATGGGATTCTGTATGGATCTTACTCATGCAAAATGCCCTTGGCAGTCAGTGGAAGTTTGGTTTTTCTTATGTCTGCTATTTTGGATCCTGATTTGTTCTAACATTGAGTCTTGTGAAATTCTACCCCTGCAAATAAGAAGAGGCAATCTGCATCAAGAGATTTCAGCTCACAGTTGTAAATGCTAGCACTGAATATATGAATAGAGCCCATTCATTCTGTCCAGTGAGTGGTAAGGAGTAGTACAGAAGTTAACAGACTTGCAGCAATTTAATATAGACTCTTACAGAATTTTTAGAATTGTTTGAATTAAGAGACATTTGAGAGTTGCTCAGGTAGTCAAAAGAACTGGACAGGTCAAAGGACTCTCACAGGTTGTAATCTTATGACTAGTACTGTTTCCTGACTTTTCTTCCTCTTCTGAGAAAGAGAAAGCAAGATTTCCCACCCTTCCCTATAGTCTCTTAGGCTAAGAATATGTTTACTAAAATAATTGTCTACATCTTGGGTCTTTTGGTGTTGTTTTGGTTACCCTGGTGCCAAGCTAAATGCTGTTGATAAACAGTTCTTTATGGTTCACACTTATATAAAAGTTTTACATGGCAGTGACAAGTATTTCAAGCACAGAATAAGTTTATTTCATCTTACAGTTTGGGTAGAAATGCCCTTTTGCAATCAAATATAAATACACAATTGTATGTGAAATGTGCTACCATTGCCTCTGAGAAGTGAAACTAAATTAATAACCATTGTTTATCTAAGTCAATACGTAAAAAATAGGACCTTACTGTTAGGACTGGAATGGAGAGAGTTTCAAAACCAGCTGGGATGTTTGGATGTTCTGTTCTCATGTGTAGTTTGCAGACCTCTGCCCAGCACCCTGATTTATTCTTACTCTGTTGCATCAGCTGATTTTGCATAAGCAATGAGAACACTTACCACCAGCGCTTGCGGACTTTGCTGAATATGGGTGGTTTTATGAAGCAAGACCGTACAGCTGTACAAATGGGGATTTGACTTAATGCTCTAAATAACTGATGCTGGTGGAGTTTGTGGTGGGAGGAATGAGAGTTTTGGTAAATCTTTGATTTTGGTAATTCAAAGTTTGTTGAGCTTTGGCAAGTTCAACAGCAATGTAGAACCCAATTCAAGCACTCTTGATTTCTTATTAGAATCACATGTGCATATATTTAGTACTACAGCACTTTTTCACATATGAAAATATATTTTTTAAATTAGTACTTCAAAGCATAAGTAAGTCTACCTTTCAATCCTCACTATTCCTACTAGTTCTGAGATAAACTTCCAGGCATTAATGCATGGCAGAGTGGAATAGCCACTGCTATTATTATTCCATAATAGTCACTTTATGTTCTTGCATACCTTCCTCTGAAATTTTGAATACTTATTTTTCCCATTAGAACCAAAAATGTAAAAACCACATGAAGTCTTGAGAGGAGAAGAGAGGAGAAATCAGAAAACTAATGGAGTAGAAAGGACAAACAGCAATGAAAATTAAACATAGGGTCAGGGTATAAGTTTCAAAATAAGAAACTGGGCAAAGGCAGAGAGCAGAGTAACTTCAGAAGTGGCAGCTTCTCCCTGGTGGTATCCCAGAACCAGCGAGTCCTCCTGAGCAGCACTGTGCAGGAGATGCTCGAAGTTTGCACATGCCACCGACTAGCTCCAGAGCACCCCTTTCCTCCCTTTAGCCTAGATGGGTGAGATTCCTCATCTCCCTGGTAGGAACAGCAAGGTTCTACTATTTTGTAACAGCTCAGTTGCAAAGTTCAGGATACAGGGGAAAGAGGGACAGTGCAGGAAAGGGTCTGGAGGAGCCCAAAGAGAAGCTGTAACCTAGTGTGATTTATGTACACATACCCAGGTCTCCCACTCGTCGCTGTGCCATAACATCCATGTTCAGTCTATTTGAGAGGCCCCATACCATTGCTGGACCATGGAATTAAGATGGAGTTAAGACCTTACCATTAGCAATCCTCCTTAGTTTAGTGGCAATAGTTCCTGTGACAGATAAAGAAATAGAGCATGTGGATCATAGACAATCACAAAGTCACAGAACAGTCCAGGTTGGAAGAGACCTCTGGAGTTCATCTAATCCAACTTCTTGTGAGCAGGGCCTCAAATTAGGTCATCCATGTCTCAGATCACTCTAGCACTGACAGTCAATACATCCTTCAGCTTCTCCAACACTCTAATCATCTTGGCAATTTTCTGCTGGACCCTTTCCAGATTTTCTATGTCTCTTTTGAACTGGGGGATGCCAGAACTGAATTGCAGGTATGGCCTGACACTTGCCAGGTACAGCGGAATAATCACATTGCTTGATCCGCTGGCAGTACTCTTGCTAATGCAGCCTGGACATGTCTGCCTTCGTTGCTGCCAGAGCTCACTGCTGGCTCATGTTCAACTTGCTGTACACTAGGACCCCCTGGGCCTGTTCCACAGAGCAGTTCCCCACACAGTCTGTCCACAGCTTTGACTGTTAAGTGAGATTATTCCAGATGCAGGACTTTATATCTCTTAAACTTTCTGCATTTTTTTGTTGGCCTTTCTCTAGACCATCTCTGTATGGTGGCTCTTCCTTCAGGCCTCTCTACCTCACCTCCCAGTTCAGTGTCATCCACAAACTTTGCGTAGATTTACTCCATCCAGATAGTTTTGATGATACTGAATAGTACTGTACTTAGTGCCAGTCCCTGGGGGACTCCACTCGAGACTGACAACCATTTTGACTTTGAGCCAGTACCCTACTTTGAGCTAGACAGTCTAGCCAGTTCTTCACCCATCTTGTGGTCCAGCTGCCAAGTCCATATCTTACCAGTTGGTCAACAAAGATGTTGTGGGACACTTTGTCATACACCTTGCTAAAATCAAGGTAGCTGACATCCATATATCTCCCTTCAGCCACTGAGCCAATTTCAGCATAAATAGCAATCAGATTACCTTTGGTAAATCCGTATTGGCTTTTTCCAGTCATCTTGTCCTACACGTGAGCCTGAGCACACACAGGTATTTTTATGGCATGACTCAGAAGCTAGACTAGATGAGCCTAGATGGATGACCAGTGCTGACTCTTTATTATGTACTGAGACATGAATTAGTGGGTGAGGCTAACCTTTAATGGTAAATACAGATGCTCAAAAAGTGTCGATCTATTCAGTTCTTCAGTTGTTTATTGAAGCAGAATTGGCTTTTTGTATATGTAGGTGAATGAGATGAGTGAATTTTCTTTCAATATACTGCCTTGAAAATTAAATATCTGTAGATGTTTTAGACTATATAGTGAAGTAGGATGTGTAATTCTGGTGTCTTGTAACTGTCAGGAAACATCTTGACATTGACAGACTAGCAGTTATAGAAAAGTTCTGTCATAATTTCTAAAAATGTAATCTCAGTAAGAGTCATCTTTCATAGTCTGAGTGCACTAGACTCTTGTCGTGGTTTAACCCCAGCCAGCAAGTGAGCACCATGCATCTGCTTGCTTGCGTCTCCCTGCCCCTTCCCAGTGGGGAAATAGAATAATAATGATGATGATGATGGTGATGATGATGATGAAAAGGTAGATAAAGAAAAGAGAGAGAGAAATATAACAAAAAGAGAGATAAATAAAACCCAAGAAAAACATAAATGATGCACAATGCAATTGCCACCACCCAGTGACTGATGCCCAGCCAGTCCCATAGCAATGACCCCTCCCTGGCCAAGTCCTCCTAGCTTATATACTGGGTATGACGTCTTATGTTATAGCGTATGGTTTTAAACTAGAAAACGGTAGATTTAGGCTGGATATTAGGAAAAGGTTTTTTACTATGAGGGTGATAGGTCACTGGAACAGGTTGCCCGGAGAGGTGGTGGAGGCCACATCCCTGGAGATATTCCAGATCAGGCTTGATGGGGCTCTGAGCAACCTGATCTGGTAACATTGTCCCTGCTAGCTGCAGGGGGGTTGGATCAGATGATCTTTAAAGGTCCCTTCCAGCCTAATACATTCTATGATTCTATGATTCCCCTTTGGCCAGTTTGGATCAGCTGTCCTGGCTGTGTCTTCTCCCAGCTTCTTGTAGAGAAGAAGCTTGGGAGGGCAGGGACAGCATGAGAAGCTGAAAAAGACCTTGGCTTAGTGTAAGCATTGCTTGGCAACAACTAAAACCTCAGTCTGTTATCAACATTATTCTTAGCATGAATCCAAAACAGCCTCATACTAGCTACTATGAAGAAAATTAACTACGTGCCAGCCAACACCAGCACCACATTAAAATAAGTTTCAAAGACATACTTTGGAGGGGGAGCATCAGTTTAGGGAAACTTTAAATTCCTCTGGTAAGGTTGTTATTTAGAGAGCTGTAACTGGTCTTGTAATTTGTATTGTTTAGCAGGCGCCTGACGAAGAGAAATCTGCTAGCAGGGAAGATGACAAAGAAATAGCCTGCAGCCCAATTCCAATGACAGCAGAGAGAAGACGAAGCCTGTGGTATGCAAGCCACTATACAACTGATGAGAGAAAAGTAAGGCTGGAGGGAGAAGGGTCTCTACATTGAGTGTATTTCTATCAGTCAATTAATTTTATCACAGTTACTTTGAAATTAAGGGAAGCAGCATTATATAGGATGCAAGTAAGTAGATCTTCACGTGTGGTAATATAAATCAGATATAACATCAAGGCTGTGTGGTAGAGTAGTAATATATTTTATAAAAATCCATGAAACAAAACCAAAAGCCGGTGTAAAGAAGTAAAAGAAGAGCATGCGCTATGTTTTCAACTTCCACATTTTAGGAGTTTAAGGTCGGGCTTTTGGCATGAGGCCGTTATCTTCATGCAAATCAGCTAGGAAGTTTGTCAGGGAGCTAAATCCTGATGTAAAGATCTGCTCTGCCTTGTAACTGCTAATTAGCACTGTCACTGGTAAGGGGGGTCTGACACCTTCTCTTCCTCCAAGCATACTAGTGCGCATGTTGGATATTTATAGCAGGGCAGTTAAGGCAGTGGTGTAAAAGCTCTTGGAAAGGTCCAGCTTTCTACTATCTGTCCTCACCAGCCACACTGCAACCTTTCATTTGGTGACTTGCAATCAAATTTGGAATATGCATTCTGTTGAGCCACATATCCTCAAGCCACTTGAGAACTCCACCATAATAATAGTAATGGTAAACAAGCTGGCAAATCACATTTTATATTAGTATGAACATCTCATTTGAAGTATTTTTATAATTACAGTAATTCTAATGATCATTTAAAAACTTAACTTTTAAGCATTGGATCATTAGAAAGCAGTTAATCAGTATAATGCCATACTGATTAATTCTTTGACATAGCATCTAGCATTTCAATGCAATGAAATTGCATCAGTTTTGGTTTAGAATTCACCAGAACATACAGTAAAGTATGTCAATGCTACGGCAGAGTAAAGATATGGAGCACAATGTACAATTCTGCTGACTTTTTAAGAATTCTTTCTGAATTTCTTAGTGTGGATCTGCAAAAGTCAGCAAATATACATGCATGTATTCGAAAAGTTAAACTTATTAACGCTTGAGCCGTGCTTCTTTAATAATTTGTCCTTGCATTGCTTTTTGCAGCTTCTGTCAATGACCCAAGATGAATACAAGCCATCGGATGTTAGTATACTACTAGTCTTTGTAATTTTGTAATTCTTCTTAATGTGTGTAAATACAGATTACACTGATATATACAGATAAAAGGTTAGATGACATTTGCAAAACTTTATTTTGGTTAGCCTGCCATTTACCTTATAACCTTAATTATCCTAAATATAATTGTCTTATGCTTTCTTAATAATTGCACTGAGAAACCACAGATTAGCCTCAAAATAGATCATTTGAAATTAAACTGCTTGTAGTAGTACCAACTGGCAAACGATCTTTGCTATTTCATTGGGTTTAAATAAGATATCAAAATATGCTTTCTAATGCAAGCCGTCTTTAAACTTGATTTAGCTTCTTTGCTGTGTTTTGTTTCTTTCATCTGTGTTGAAATGCTGAGGCCCTTAAAGCATGACTGACAACACATATGAGTTCAATTTACAGATTACAGAAAATCCAAGTCTTTGTTTGAACAGACAGCAAATGATCCATTTATCTTGGCTGCTATAGACCCTAGCAGACTCTGAAAGCAGAAGTATCCCCTCTGTTCAGCATACACAGAAGGATGGGGATGCAGATGAACTTGGGGAGCAGCTATAACCAAATCTAAATGTGCTCCACAGGCAGCACTTGGTGCTGCTGAATGTAACTGAGCACGACTCAGATACTGCTCTGTAACAGTTCACGCATGCTGTGCATAGTTTCGACAGGCAAAACATGCTCCTATCTCACAGCCAAAAGTCAGTCTTTGTCATGTACTACCACCAGTAATCCATTGCATGTGAATTTCTGCCAATACCAGAGATATTTATGATTGTGGTTGAAAACAATCACAAGGGCTGAAATTTTATTCACAAAAATAAAACAATGTTGAATTAACGTGGCATAAATGTGGCATCAATTAATAGTAATTACCACAACTGGTTTTATTAACAACAGCATATGTAGATTTCACCAGCAATAATTTAAAATTGAAAGTAATTTGTAAACATTATTTTCATAACTACTGTAAATATTTAGGTGTGAACTAATGCTGAAAAATCTTGGCCTATTAGTTTGCCTAAGCAAGAGGATGCATTTTTGCTAATAGCTCTATCTTAAATGGAGGAGATAAAATGATACTTTCTTAGCTTGGCTGTAAAAAACCAATTTATCCTGGGAAAGGCAGGAGGTCTGAAGATGGGCTCACTGAGTTACTATTTGCACACTAAGCTATGCAGCCAACTATATCTTTCTCCAGCTGTGGATGTGTTAACTTAGTCCACATCCACACTGGTTTTACTTTCCATTTAATTTTATAGGTAGAACACACCAAGAGCATGCAAATAGATAACTGACTGCAAGAGTTTAATTGCTTTTTCTTGTGTATCCACACTTTTATTCCTTTTCAGACTGCTTGTATCTAAGTTGAAGTGCTCCCTAATGCAATGTGACATTCTAGGAATTTGAAGAAAAAACAACCCTGAAATCTTTTAAAGGAAATATTTCTAGAAGTTCAAAATGCAGCAGCATTTTACTGTTTGCTAAAGAACTTTGGTGAAACAAATTTGTAATTCTATTGATATTGCATAAAAAGCTAACAACAGTTAATTTTGGAAGCCATTATGTTCTGCTTTTGCATGCAGCATGACTATCACATATCAACTTCTTTAGAAGGAAGTAACTGTAGTTACTTTTTAAGCTCCTTTAACATTGGCAACCCAACACTAGCAAAGGCCAGAAGTAGGAGTCTCATTCTCCTAAGAGCCACCCAAAGCTCAGTGCCTCTCTCCATTGTCCTGGCAGGTGCTGTTGGTGACAGTGAATGGGAACCCTGCTGACTACCACACCATCCACCCCACACTGCATTTAGAAAATGGCCCAGCGAAAGCAGACATGTATTCAACACCGCAGTACAAGTGGGAGCCTTCAGATGACATGTCAGGTAGTGAATTGCCTGGGAATTACCCTTAGTTTTGTACTTTTTCTCACTCTGTGTCTCCGTTCACTGCCTCTAGCATTTATTTTTGTATTGGTAAGCTCTTTGGCCTGTTGAAGTTAAATAATTGCTGTCACTTTACAATGATGGCTGACCACATGGCAATTTTGTACATTGAGCTGTAGGCATACACTATCCAAAATAATACTTTGCCTACCAATGCAGTGGCTGTGGGTTTTGTGTTGCTTTACTGTGCTCAAATGTGATATTTCTTTGGCTCCCATCTTGAGTTTGCTGGTTGCTGTAGAAGTAGCCATCAGAGTAATTACAAGTGAAGGTATTCCAGAAGTGCATACTACTTTTAGGCCACCATGAATTGCAAATAATAATTTCTTTTTCTACTTAGAAAAGGAAGAGGAGGAGGAGGAGGAAGAGGAAGAGGAAGTTACTCAGGAGGAAAAAGAAAATGTTAAATTACATGCCCTGGTCTCCGTGTTCCAGTTTATCATGAAGCAAAGTTACATTTGTGCTCTGATAGCTATGATGGTAAGTACTGACAAAAAAAAATCAGTTAATTTTACAAATAAAAGTGTCTTCTCAATGTTTTCCTGAAAATAATCTCATCAGCTGGTTTTCAGTAAGTGTTTGCATCAGGGTTAGAAAATATCAAGATGGTGTCTGCATCATTTTGGGTCTGTTTTAGGTTATTAATGCATAATTCCCAGGCCTGATATAGACCTATAAATAGGGCAACACGTGGGGTTCTGAGTAAAGCATCGCATTTCCAGGACTGAGAGCTGTGGATTTTTTTGCCTGTTGAATATTAGAAAACTGTTGGTGCTCAGTTTTCTTTTGATTCCAAAGCTTCCACATAAGCACGCTTGTCATGCTTTAGCTCCACTCAAAATTAAAGCATACAGTAAACGTAAAAAATGTAGTTCTTATTTCAGGTTGAAGCGTACATCCAGTTACTCTCTGAGAAGAAAAGATCTGTAAAGCCTGCTTTCCTGTATTGACACAGAATGGTCTCAAGGAAAATACAACTTTGTGCCAAGCAAGATTTTGCTGTTGTTTTAATTAGTGCCCTTATTCCTCTTTCTCATGTTATTGCTTGTTTTAAGACCACGTGATGCAAATGCCTTGAGCTGCACTGTAGAAAGTTTTTGGCATAACGTTTAAATGTCTCTCTATATTCCCAATGCAAGCTTTGGTTTTACTGTTTTGGAAAGGTTTCAACAGTGATGAAATTAACCATAAAGGTTTTGGGCCCAATTTTGCATTAAAGATGGTAAAACAAATTAGCTTGGCTGCTGCTTGTTTGCATAAAGTTTCAGACTTTATTTGCTGTCCTTTAACAGGAAAAGTTTCTCAACTAAATGAAACAGACCCCTTGTGCAAAATCTGGATCTGGCTTGATGCGTTCTGAGACATTAGCAAGTAGCTGTTTTCATATTTACACAATGGCTCTTTTTCATAATTTTTAAACTTACATGCTTCATATGATCTGCATTTCCTTTTTAATTCATATTATATCTCTCAATATCAAAGGAGAAGATGTATGTAAATAGCTTTAATGTAATTTGAGACACTACTAGCTTTTTCCTAGTGATATAGCCCCATTTTATATGACCCAAATTTATTTATGGTGTGATCTGATGCAAATTCTACTTACACTGTAGCCAAAGACAACTCAGTGTAAGTTATTTTCTTGTATCGGGACAGAGAAGTACCATATTAGTGTTTTTCACACACCCTTAAAAGACATCATTTCCAAAGGGGCTCAGATAAACTGATTGAAATATTCTTAATGTTTCATACTTCTCTATTTGAGTTGAAAAGGAGTCTAAAATGGTTTAGTGACAATTACTCCACAGTTATACCAACATATATATATCTATCTATCTATATCTGTATCTATCTCTGAATTCAGTCCTAAATCGATAACACGATGTTAATAAAAAACACAGAAAACCCCAGTCCTTTTCTCCATGTGTGTAATAGAGCAGTTTTCTGTAACTGATTTCTGCAAGCTACAGAAAACATTCCATACTTGTGAGCACTTCAGGTAACCTAACATAGTGTAGACTACGTATTCTTCAGGTCAGATGTGTGCAGTGTGAGCATACCATAGCTGTCCATTTTAAAGCGTTTCCACAAAAGCTAGAACAGTATGGAGTTAGCTTAGCTTTGTAAGTCTATCAGAGGCCTTGAATGCAGTAGCTTTGAGTATGTTTTGCTATTCCTGCTCTGAATTCTTTGCTGCTAATTTTGCAAGAGGATCCTGTGTGTGCCAAAGTTAGTCTGTATTTTCCATCTCTTTTACTTTGGTGTAGTGAGAAGCAATCAGCCTGCTCACAAACCTTACCCAGTGGCAACTAATGCGCAAAGGAGGGTTCACTCTCAGCTGTGGACTCCTTAAGAATCCACTTTCTGCACGTTCTCCAAGGGGTTTACTGTAGCGGGTCCAGTATCTGATTAATATGGGTGAGAGTCTCATGGCAATGAAAATGTGTGCTAAGTAGAGAAGTGTAAGTTAAGTGTAACTGGCAATATGCATCAATGTTGTTCCTGAATGCATCTGTCAACATTTTTTCCTCTCTTTCCTCCTTCACAAGGCGTGGAGTATCACGTATCACAGCTGGTTGACTTTTGTGTTGCTGATCTGGTCTTGCACATTGTGGATGATTCGGGACCGAAGGAAATACGCCATGATCAGTTCACCATTCATGGTTTTCTATGGAAATCTACTGCTAACGTTCCAGTATATATGGAGTATTGATCTCCAGGATGATGAGCTTCCTCAAGTATCTGGTTTTTTAGAAAGAAAGGAACCGGGGGAGTTGGCATCAAAGGTAGGTGTTTCAAACAGCTGAGATTTATTCATGAAACCACAAAGTAGATTGAAATAAAAATTGTGCATTTCTGGGCATTTTTTTAAGAGAGAATCCTTATTATTCACTATAATTATGTTCAGTAGCAGTTCTTCAATAAAGGATAAGTCATTAAAAATAGTGTTTAGAAAACTGCTTCTTGCTTGTTAAGCTAATACCAAAACAAATGTTTCAGACATCTTTGTAGATTTTAATGATAAATATGTAGAAAATTCTTAGTGGATGGAAATTGCTCACTTGTTTCTTTTTATAAACTGGATGCAAAACTAGGTGTTATTTTATTTGGTAGATTAATACCCATGGGATGTCAGGTCTGTCTCTGAACATGATGACAGCTGGAACTGTGGTGTCATTGCAGTTACAAATACTACTCACTCCCTTATGATTTGGTACAAGCAACAGTAGATAACTGTGACTGAACTTTAATTCTTTATCCTTACACATGAAGCAGCATGAGTTGGAATCCATTTCAGGTCAGAAACAAAGACTTTGTTGACCTCGATGCATGATAGATTTTTTTCTTTGATGTCTTGAAAGCACTACAAAATGCATTTTGTTTGGCAGGTTTGCTTCTGGGGAAGGGAATGAGCATAAATAGGAAGCTGTTTCCTAGAGCACCCAAGAGGGGTGTCTCAGAGAGTGCATCTAGTTGGCACTGCTCCCCTTCCGCTAAGTGAATCTCTTCCCTTGTGACTCCTAATTACCATTTAAGGTGATTCTGTAAGTGATTTTCCTTGTTGGCACTGCCCTTTGGACAACCATTTCTGGGTCTTTATGCATTTGAAAATGAGTGAGTGCTGTATTATTTCTCTTATAAAGGTAGGGCTAGTTTAGTAAGAGAGCAAAAGCTCAAGGGCTTCTGCAAGAGAACTACAGTTTCTCTCAGTGACTTTATAAATCTCTAAGGAGTTTTAACTATCTTAATATGTCAGCCACTTTGACATTGTTTCTTGTTAGCTATATCAACAAATATCTAAACTAACTGGTATCAAGAAAGGAAACTTGTCTATATATGATAACTTGGCCACGCTCAACTAGTAGAAGATGTCTAGTGAGGTTTTTTTAGGCTGAATATAATGCAATCTGTAAATTTCACAGAATCACAGAATGGTTGAGGTTGAAAGAGACTTCTGGAGGTCATCTTGTCCAACTCCCCTACTCAGGCAGGACCATGCCCAGATGGCCTTTCAATATCCTCAAGAAAGGAGACTCCACAACCTCCCTGAGCAACCTGTGCCAGTACTCAGTCACCCTCACAGTAAAAGTGTTTCCTGATGTTCAGAGGGAACCTCCTGTGTTTAAGTTTGTGCCCATTGCCTCTAGCCCTGTCACTGGGCACCATTGAAAAGAGCCTGGCTCCATCTTCTTTCTACACTCCCTTCAGATATTTATAGACATTGGATGAGATTCCCCCTGAGTTTTCTCTTCTCCAAGCTGAACAGTACCAGCTTTCTCAGCCTTTCCTCATAGCAGAGATGCCCTTCATCTTCATGTCCGTTCCACTGGACTCTCTCCAATATGTCCATGTCTGTCTTGTACTGGGGTGCCAGAATGGGACACAGCACTTGAATTGTGGCCTCATCAGTGCTCAGTAGAGGGGAAGGATCACCTCCCTCAACCTGGTGGCAACACTTCTCCTAATGCATTCCAGGATACTTTTACCCTTCTTTGCCATAAGGGCACACTGGTGGCTCATTTTCAACCTGGGGTCCACCAGGGCCCCCAGGCCTTTTCTACCAAACTACTCTCCAGCTGGTCAGCCCCCAGCATGTAATGGTGCATGAACTGGTTGTTCCTCCCCAGGTGCAGGACTTTGCACATCCCCTTGTTGAATTCCATGATGTTCCTGTCAGCCCATTTCCCCATCCTATCGAGATCCCTCTGGATGGCAGCACAAACCTCTGGTGTATCAGTCACTCCTCTCAGTCTTGTGTCATCAGCAAATTTGCTGAGAATACACTCTCCCCCATCATTCTGAATCATTAATGAGGATATTGAACAGAACTGGATCTAGTATTGACCCCTGGGGTACATCGCTCTTCACTGACCTCCAACTAGACTATGCCACTGATCACCACCCTTTGAGCTCAGCTGTTCAGCCAACTCCTTAACCACCTCACTGTCTGCTCATCCAGCCAATACTTCACCAGCTTATCTATGAGGATCTTATGGGAGACAGTGTCAAAAGCCTTCCTGAAGTCTAGGTAGACAATATCCACCGCTCTCCCCTCATCTACCAAGCCAGTCATTTCATCGTTGAAGTTTATCAAGTTGGTCAAGTATGACTTACCCTTGGTGAATCCACACTGTCTATTCCTGATAGTTTTCTTGTCCTTCATGTGCCTGTAAATGGTTTCCAGGATTAGTTGCTCTATCACCTTAGAATCATAGAATCACAGAATGGTTTGGGTTGGAAGGGACCTACCTTTAAAGATCATCTAGTCCAACCCCCTGCCATGGGCAGGGTCATCTTTCACTAGATCAGGTTGCTAAAAACCCCATCTAACCTGTCCTTGGACACTTCTAATGATGGGACATCTACAACATCTCTGGGCAGTATCCAGAACCAGTTGCAGTATCCCATCATCCTCACCTTCCCAGGGATAGAGGTAAGTTTGACTGGCCTGTGTCCTCTTATCTTGCCTTGCTTGAAGATAGTGAGATTTGCTTTCCTCCAGTCTTTCAGCACTTCTCCCAGTCACCACAAACAATCAAAGTTTATTGAGAGTAGCCTCTCCAGTGACATCAGCCAGCTCCCTCAGCACTTGTGGATGCATCCCATCAGTACTTATATATGCTCAGTTTCCTTAAGTATTCCTTGTTCTCATCTTTGTCCAGCAAGGGTGCATCCTCCTTGCTTCAGACTTTTCCACAGTCTCTGAGACCTGAAGGTTGGTCTTCCTAGCAAAGACTGAGGCAAAGAAGGCATTTGGTACCTCAGTCTTTCACATGTCCTATGTCACCAGGGCCCTTGCCCCACTCAGCAGTGGGCCCACATTTTCCCTAGCCTTCCTTTTTCTGCTTGTGTACTTATAGAAGCTCTTCTTGTTGATTTTGACATGCCTGACCAGACTCAACTTCAGGCCTTGGCTTTTTTAACCATGCCTCTGCATGCTCAGCCAGTGTCTTTGTATTTTTCCCAGGTTACCTGGCTCATCATCCATCAGCAGGCAGAGCCCATGCCTTCCAGGCGTGTTCTCACTCAAATAGTTGACTCCACCTTTGCATCTTTCTGTCCTGTGCTTCCTAAAGAGCCTGTATCTCTCCACTGCAGCTGTGCAAGCTGTCACACCCTGTCTCTGTGATCTCAACAAGACCATAGCCCTGGTCAGAGGTATCTCATTCCTTGTGTCTATTCCCATGCCACATGCATTAGCATACAGGCACTTCAGAGAGGCACCCAGCATCCTGATTTCCCAGAAATGATCTGGAGGTTTCCCTGTAATGGTGCCTCAAAAGCATTTCCTTGCTTACATAAAAATGCTTGAGGTGACCCCACATAAGCTCTGTTATGTTGATTATGCATTTCCTTTCATTCACATCACCCCAGGTGCCCTTTGCTTGTCAGCCCTGTACATCACTCCCTCCTAAGCCTGCTAGTAACTCTTT
>NW_010198374.1:82883-89641 GCF_000695765.1 Mesitornis unicolor
AGTTTAAAGCCCTTTGAATAAAGGAATTCCAATAAAGTTTGGATACTGTATTCTGCAAAGAGAGGAAAATAGAAAGACATGTACTGTAGTTCTTTCTGCATAATTTTCTGCACACTATATGTGTGTTTCCTGGTCTGAAAAGGAAATAAAATGGGTACAGTAGAAGGTGGACTAAAAGCATTTCTTTGATCTGCAACTGTGAAGACTTTTCTTAAAGCCAGCTCTGGCTCTGGAAATGACAAAGAGAACAAGGTGTAAATGCAGTGGGGAGACAGAGCTACTCACTGCAGAACAAATCCGTGTTTTACAGTATCAGTGGCTTGTGTTGCAAAAGCCAGAGAAACTGTGACAATTCACACAGGCTGACAACCTTCTGCTGCAGTTCAGGGTTAGGCACAGAGCCAGCGAAAACAGCTGGCACTGGCCTGGGACCTCTCCTTTCCCCCATGAAGTATGTGCAGGTTAGATGAAAAACAGGAGAGTTCTTTACATTGCATTGCTGTTGTCATTCTATTGTATGGAAAATAATTGGCTTTTGTTTCCTATTTGAGATTTTATTCTCTATCCTATAAAGTACTGAAATTACCCTTGTTCTTCACCACTGAAATCAGTGGAAACTTTGCAGAATGTAAACATAAAATTGTGATTAATTGGCATCATGCTGTTTTCTGAATTTTGACCATATCTCAGTATTGCCAGCTGTTGAATTTAGATTTTGCAGAACACAGAAAGGTAGTCTTCATTAAAGAGATTTATCTATTTTTAAGATATCCTGCTGTTAGTCAATTATAATCTCTTAAAGCTCTTCAAAGAATTAAGAGCCATCTTAAATCCTGTAACCGATCCATTTGCAAGGCATAGTCAGTTGACTGTCTTTTGTAACGTAAAGACATACAATGAAGTTTTTTATTTTTAAATTAATTGTGTTTGAGCACCTGAAGTACCAAACCTCCTAAATCAAAAGACATAGGATCTATACCAAACACTAATAATGATGATACACTCATGTGCCAGTGCTTCTTCCCTGCAAAAAAAGAAAAAAATAACAAAAATAGACAGATGTAACTTGCCAGTAAATAATGAGAAAAACTTTAAACTTATAAGATATGAGTTAAAACTGAATAGGATGGGGGAGAATAGAACTATACAGGTAAATATCTTTAAGAAAAGGCACAGAGTGAGAAGTTATTACTCAATGGAAAAGTGCAAATGAAATAAAGTTATTTTCAATACAGAATATTTCCTAAATGACTTAACGTCCACAAAGATGCACTTTGATGGTGATGCCATTACCATTTTCTGATGGACAGAGAAAATAAAAGCATACAAAAATCTATGAAAACATATGTTTGTATTAGCAGTATATAGATTATACAATTAGTCTGGTTTTTTATTTTTATTTTTCTTTGCAGATTCTTTTCACCATTACTTTCTGGCTACTGCTTAGGCAACACCTCACTGAACAGAAAGCACTTCGGCTAAAAGAAGCTACTTTATCTGAGGTCAAAGTTGGAAGTGAAGAAAATGAAGAAAAAGGTAAAGACAGCTCCAATTTAGCCCTTCAGTTGTGATAGAAGTTCTAGTTGCTGCATTTCTGTAATGCTGAGAGCAACTACCAAGATACCTGTTACTAGCTAAGAAAGCTAGTAAAAAAAAAAGCTAGCTAAAATCTATGTGCAACTGTCTCTTGGGAAATAAAAATAAAACAACTTTGAACTTTAGAAATGCAGATAAAATGAGAAATCTCTACCAGAAAGTAATTGAAATTACTTCTTTGAGACATGTCATAGACCTTTCAAATAATCAGTTTACTCCTGTGTCCCAAACAAACCAGCAGATTAATTTCCATAGGAGTTTAACCACAGGAGAAGAAGAGTTTATATAGGAAAAGTCAGTTGCTAAATTCCTTGGAAGCTGTGTTTATACATAAACACTTGTACAAAACTAAAAGGTAAACTACTAAATCCAATGAGAAAATAAGCATGTGTATTTTCAGTGCAGGGGTTCATGCTATCAGAATCATAACCGAAAGCAAAGTTTACTGCTATGGTTTCAGCTCATCTAACAGCTCAGTGGCCTGTTCTCTTTTCTACTACGGGGCACGTATTCACACAAACCTTCCTTGCCCTTTTCTGTCTCTCTGGATGCTGATATGAACAAGTTCAGCTCATTTAAATGGTAGAGAGCCAGCCCTGGAAGCAGTAATGTAGCTTCCTTTTTGATTAATTACAGTACTTGTCTAAGTAAAACGTTTGATCAGTGTTAGAGCTGGACACTACAAGGGTTTGCAAGGCAGGAGTAAGGAAAGAGTCTGAGGAGGATGACAATGTCTCAATATTGTTCTCAATGTGGAGAGGAGCATTACAGCTACATGCTATGAGGTTGACAAGCCCTATTATCCGGATACTTGCTTATGTGCACTTGCTGTTAGTGAGATACTCACCCTGCTCTCCACAGTTCTCACAAGTTTAATAACTGGGGAATCTTGATCTTTTCATAGGGCACAAGCACCTGGTCTTTTCTGCAATGGCTCAGGTAGAGCAGAAAAAACTGGAAACGTGGTAGTTGCTTTGAAAAACAGGAGTGTTACTGCAGCATTTATACTTTCTAAGCTTGGTTGGTTTTATGTTAATATTTTCTCCTGATTGTGGTTTTTGGAGGCAACCACAATATTCTCTAGAGGACAAAACTCAAGATGAGAGGTTCAAACTCAAGATGAGAGTTTAAAGTTTGAACTCAAGATGAGAGGTTTCTGGTAGTTTCTTTGTTTTCCAGTTTAAAAGGTTTCTTGCCTGGGAGTATACGTATTGCCATGGAAAGTGTTTTTAATGTTATCCATTATACAACCCTTAGGCTCTGATTTTCCGCTACAGCTGCCTGCATTTCAGACAAAGTGAAGACAGGTGCTTGGTAAGGACATATAGCTACATACCATATGGCTCCAGGGGCATGTTAAAGCTCATATGAAGTTAAAACTCCTTCCTCTGCTCTGGAGGCATGTATGATTCAGAAATATAATCTCATCTGAATATTGTGTTTTAAGTTTCTGTGTTGTATGCAGAGATTTTGCTTTCTACCCATTTCAATTCTTACTAAAAGTCCCCAAAACAGACAGAGGCCAAATGTGACTCTATGTTTGCAGAAGAGGAGTTGCAAGAGGGAGAAGTAGCAGAAGAACAGGAGGAAGAGAAGGAGGAGGAGGTGGAAGAAGAGGATGATGAGGATGAGCAGGATATTATGAAAGTCCTGGGGAAACTGGTGATGGCTATGTTCATCAAGTACTGGATTTACGTCTGTGGGGGCATGTTCTTCTTTGTCAGCTTTGAGGGTAGAATTGTCATGTACAAAATCATCTACATGGTACTGTTCCTCTTCTGTGTGGCCCTCTATCAGGTAAGTAAGAACTGTGTTAATTAAATTTTGTCCTTGAATGCAATAGTTCATAACTTCAACTTGGTAATAAAGTAGCTCCAGAATTCATAATCAGTGTGTTTGGTTTGAGTTAGATACAGCATAATAAGATCATTTGAAGGGGTTAAGACTAATTCTCCTTTGGCTTTTGATTATAGTGACAGGCAAAGTGCATGCAAAGTAGATACAGATACATACAATATTCACCTCTGCTCTGAGACTCCACCCAACATCACTGTGAGCTTTAAAACCTATGTGGGAAAATTCTGGGCCTGTGCACATCCTACGTAGCCACCAGGTTTTGTGGCAGCTGGTTCACACCATTTCCACACCCAGTGAGCATGGAGTCTCTCTCTTCCTGGACTTTCATCACCTAATGGTGACGAAACTGAGTGACTGAAGCTGTCCCTGGCCTTTATGTCTGTGGCCATGTCCCGACAGACATTTTTACACAGAAGTCTGTGCTTGTGTGCATTGTGTATCAGGAGTAAAAACTGTATCTCAAAGAACTGTGGCTGCTGTCGGGTAAGCGTTGTTTTCTTGAGGCCAGCTAGGAAAAATAGTACACTTAGCTTTTGTTTGCCAGTACAGCGTTGTCAGTATTTTTGTCAGTGTCTTTTGCCTTCAGCTTGCTTCATTATCTTTTGTGTATGATTTTCAGGTGCACTATGAATGGTGGAGAAGGATTTTAAAATACTTTTGGATGTCGGTGGTTGTTTACACAATGTTGGTACTTATCTTCATCTATACATACCAGTTTGAGTCATTCCCTGGGTTGTGGAAGAACATGACAGGCCTGGATGAAAACAAGTAAGCATTTCCATTTAATTTCATTTTTATTTTGAACTTTGGAGTTCAATGTGGTGGAATGCTCTGAAAGCTCTTTTCCTTCTTGTGAGGGAAAAACATCATGAGACCATCCCCAGGCATAGCTGACTTTAAGCACTCTGCTCTGAAGCCACAGATTTTTTTGGTGTAACAATAGAGATCAGCAAGAACATGAGAAAGGCTGAAAGAGTCGTATTTCCTCCCATCTGCTGCCAAGGCCTTGACACCGCTCTGGTTCCCAATAGAGTGCAAATATTTTGTTCTACCTCTTTGACCATAGGAGTAAGATTAAGGGTAGATTTACAGGATGTCTGGAGCTGATGAAGATGGACTTGCCCTCCTGCTAATGAGAAGGGATGAATCTCTTCCTTCTCATGATGTCTTGGGTATTTCTCAACAGCAGTTTGTGTGAGAAATTATATGCAATATGAGTTGTTCTCTAGTGCTGGACTTTCAGTCAGAGACAACTCATCTTGTTTATGAGATCTATGGCAGGCTTTATTCATTTAGATTTGTACACTTACAGTATCTCTCTATGATCTGAATCTAAATATAAGATATTTGCATCATGAAACTTGCTGGTTTAGAAGAATTTAAAGAATTAAACCCACATAGCAAGTACCAGCCCCTTATTTCCCATTGCAAATGATTAGTAATAATTTCTTATGGCAAGGAAAAGATTTTGGTGTGAAAAGGTGACTTAGTGGCTTACTTTTTTTTCCAGACTTGAGGACCTTGGCTTAAAACGGTTTTCTGTGGCTGAGCTATTCACACGCATATTTATCCCCACCTCCTTCCTACTGGCCTGTATCTTACACCTTCATTATTTCCATGACCGATTTCTTCAGCTCACTGATTTAAAAGCTGTAACCAGCAAACAAGACAACACTATTTACAGGTAAAGAAACAAAGTAAATGGAGCTCTTCATCATCTGTATGAAAATGCTGTTTCTGGCTGTCTTGTAATGCTCACTTTTCAATAGATGTTACTTGCCTTTGCTATGACTTGCTGGTTTAAAAGGAAGGGAGAAAAAATAATCAGCATCCCTTAGTATCCAGCACCCCACTAAACAAACCATAATCAAAGTATCTGTCTTCTTCCACTTTCCCCTACACATTAAATTTTTTCATTTTGGGGTACATTGTCAAAAGTACTGAAAATGTTTGTTTGTTTATTTCTTTATTTATCCCATTGTCTGTTACCTTTAATGGGAGTTAGATGCTGAATTGCTATGTGTGCCTTTTTGTAAGTCATGTCAATAATAGAAAATACCACTTCTGGTTTTCAATGTCCATTTTGAGGGACAAATGAAGATTGGGGGATCTTTGGCTAATACCACATTTGCATTGGACAGTTAGGCCCTTTTATAAAGTTGATCTTCAGAAATGGAAAAAACCCAAATATGTGGTCACTCTTAAAATTACTGACCCTTGGCTATGCTGACTATTTGAGACGTTCAGTGATCTCATCAAGAAAAGTTCATTAGCATTTTTTCATTATTCTGGGCCCTCAGTTTTCCTGTGTTTAACTCCTCCTTATTCGCTGCCTAAAAACACTTTGGCCTAGAATCATGCTCTAGGAGTATGAGATAGAAATGGTTGCATAGTGCCATTTTGTGTGATGACATTTACTCCAATTCTTTGAAGAAACCAATTCATTTAGGTGCTATTTTTAAAGTGTTTACCTGTCCAATGATAAATGTGACTCAGCTGCACTTCTATGAATGGAGATGAGCTGTATAACATCACGTATGCCACAGTGTGTTGTGGAATAACAACAGTTTATCTTAACAGTGAATTCTGCTCTAGGACTTCCCAGATTTACAAAAGCACTGCAGATATTTTTCATTTTAACATAAAGCAGCTTTACAGTGTATGGCACAAGTATGTTTGTGTTCCCTATGGGCAGTGCATGTTAATAAGTTCTGCTTTTATAGAATGCTTCTGGTTTCTGTATTCAAACAAGTTGCCTAAACCAGAACAAATCAAGCTTTATAAAGTTTCCTAACAATATTGTATAACTTTTTAAACTTACCTTTTTAAGATGACTGTTTGCGTAATACTTTTGCCTTTTGCTTTTCTTAAATTGCTAAATCTGATGGTAGAACCAAAGGCCTTTTGAAACGGCCTGTGAGCAGACTTTCTTTGCCTGTACCAGACTTTTTGTGCAACAGCAGGTACACATTATCTCTGAACTGAGCAGCCAGGCCCTGAAACCAGAGCTCAGATAGGTGTCTGAGGTGAAACAGGAGTTGTTCCTGGGCTGAGGCATTTGGGGAAATGCACTACAGTTTGCAGTAACTGCACATGTTTTGTATAGCCCAAACACTTTGCACTTGTGCTGCGTAACAGAGAAACAGCTTCCACCTCATTCCTAGTGTGATCCAGCAGGCACAAAATAGAAAAATCCCACCCAAGGCACTCACAGGAGTTAGGTGGATTCGTGGAACAGTACACTCTGCCTGGGAAATCACTACTTGCAAATCTTTGTTATCACAGAATCACAGAACATTAGGGAT
>NW_010198375.1:0-620 GCF_000695765.1 Mesitornis unicolor
TGAAGATTTTTATTTTTACATCCAACAGGATGGTATCTGACTGAAAGCTAATAAAATTACACAGGAATACTCAGTGAGAGTCACAGGTACAAAGACAGGGCTAGGATAACCCCTGGGCCTTGCAGCCCACCAAAGCTGGCTTTAGCTGACTGAGAAGGAGAAATTGTCTGCCCCCAGATGTCCCCCAGATGCAGCTACACCTAAGTTTCCATTATTGTAACTGGTGACATTTTCCTACTGTCCTGTGACTGTGCACCTCTTGTCCTGTCACTTCCCAGGAAAAGGTTTTCTCCTTCCTTTCCTTCTTCACTGCACCCTTTCTATAGTGTTGTCTTCCTCTCCTGCTAAAACAAACCCAGTACCTTTAGCTCCTAATAATTCTAATGATTTGATTGTCTCTAGTTTGACAATATCTTTGTTGTACCTGGGGAAGGCCATGTGTAGTTAACAAGGGTGAACTGCTGGCTTTTGCTCCGCTTGTGGTTCACCAAGACCCCTCATCCTTTTCTGCAGAGCAGGTCCCTGTCCAGCCTTTCTCCAGCTTGTACTGATGTTGGGAGTTGTTCTGTCCCAACATCATTTATATTTGTTGAACTTGTCCAGTGCTGGGCCCTCAGCTC
>NW_010198376.1:0-23050 GCF_000695765.1 Mesitornis unicolor
GAGGGGAGGCGGGCTCGACTTCTAGCCGGCCCGGCACCGGAGGCTAACAAGAGGTAGCACAGAAAAGAACCTGTATAAGAAGGATGGGGGTGAGGAGAGCAGGATAGAGGGGTTGGGCTAGAGACACGGTCTCTTCCCAAGGGAGAGAAGAAGGCATATAAATAAGTTAATATGTGTTTAGGGAGAGCAATGATACAATTTTTTGACAATGCTTTAATGAAGCGACACAACAATCCGGAAAAACCGTGGTTTTTTTGTAGATCAGGATGTCCCTGTTGAAGCTGACAGAAGCCATTTCCCCTTGTCACTCCAGTTTTACCCTTAAATAGAGCATTGTGATTTTGTATATCCTGATCAGGAGAACTGAGGGCATCGAGCTCCGTGAGCAGTGATTTTTAAGTTCATAGGCTCTACAGGCTAGAGCGTCCTGCTAGGGCTTGCAAGATATAGCTAATCCCCAACACGCAAGTGCATGCATTTATATTTATATCCCAGATAAAAAGAAGCGCGTGCTCCGGGCTGTGACAACTGCAGTTTCTCGTCCGAAAAATTGTCAGTGCTGTGACGTTGTCTAATTTGTATAGCAAAGTAAGTAAAGATTGGTTCCTTTCAGCAATTTTTTTTCAAATGAGGATTTGGGGAGTGCACTGCTCTCAGTGTTGGAATGTAGATTATCCTGCTTTAGTTCTGTACATGACAGCCTAGACAGGAGCTATCCCTAGAGCCATCGCAGAAGAACTGTAACAATAAGACAGAAATATATGAAAGGCTTTGATGAATGTCTTGTTCAGTACAAGAATGGAAGCATCAAATATGAAACATGGGGCATGATTACAGCTCTTGGCAGTGCTCCTGCCTGACCACCGCTGCCGAATCATCTGTGTAGCGTTGCCATCTCGCAAGGGGTTGCGGTGCCACTTGCTGAGGATTTTTTTTCAGGAGCTGGGGAGGTCCACAGGTTTTTTGCCAGCTTCTTGCAAGACAACAACTGATAAGATTTTGTGAGAGCACTGCAGCCTGAGTAAGTGACAAGGGTAAGAGAATGATAAAGCCATCATGCTGAGGGCGAAAACTGATGTCTCTTCCTCCTCTGTGAAGAAGTAGTTTTATGTAGCTTTCTTAATGGAAACATTTGCAAGGGTAGGAAATAAACTTTTCTGCCTTTCTTATGGCTCTTTCATGTGTGTAGCATGTCTTACTGTGGTGGTGAACATCTGAAGACAAGATAATGGAGCAACGTCTTTTCAGGGGATCCTGCCATTAATGCTTTCCTGCGGGAGTGTCTGAGAATCTCGGCTCTCTGAGCTGGAAGTTGGTGGCTGCTCTGTTTGCCAGACCATTCTGACCGGATGGATATCAGTTACCAACCTGAACTTTGGTTTGGTTGCCTGCATCAGTACTTTTTTCAGTTCCTTGTGAGGGAATAGCTGGTCTACGAGAGTAATAAGCACTGCAGCACTGTGTCTTCAGGCAGTAGCTGTGCTGCTGCTGTTCTGTTCACTTGAGTTCTGATAGTCCAGCGAGTTCATGCAGACTGTTTAGAGGCTTCATGTAGGTGTCAGGAATATAGTTCTTGTGTCAGCTGCACATCTGGCCTTTGACGGTAGGTTTTGACTGTAAGTTGTAGCTCTGAAAATGAAAAATATGGCCTAATGCAAAAAAGTAGACATGGAATAGTTGGTTTTGCTCTGGTTCTAATGCCTAATACTTTCTTTTTTTTCTCTAGGGGAAAGCTGGGCCGGTATCCCCCATGGCCAGGAAAGGTGAGGTTTGGTTGAGGGTTTTGTTTGTTTAAATTGTTGCTTTCTTAGTTCTTGTTTGTTTGTTTTTGCTTTTTTCCTTCTGCACAGAGAAAGCTTTGCCTGAAAGTGTTTTAGTTAAAGATTAATAATCAGCTGGTTTGGTTGGATTTTTTGGGGTTGGTGTTTTTTTGTTTGATTGGTTTGGGTTTTTTGTTTTGTTTGTTGTTGTTTGCTTTTTGGTTTTGTTTTTAAATAAATGGCCCACAAATCTAAACTATGAACCAGTTTGTTTAGGGCTTTATTTGATCTGGAAGTGCAGCCTGTCACTGACAGCTGTTAGTTCAGATGGAGTGAAAAGCAAGAGAGCTGTTCATCCAGCTCTGGAACTGATTCTGTTTCCCAGATTTAGTTATTTAATCCCTCTCACTTTCTGCAAGACAGGTTTCTTTCCTCCCATAGTAAATTGGTTAAATACACTGTGTTAAATAATAGAAATAAAGTCTGGGTTTTCAAGATACTGTTTTAGCGCTATATTTGATAATACAATTCTGAGGCTAGGGAGTAGTTAAACTTTCTTTTTTGGTTTGGTTGTAGTATTTTTCTGATGAAAAGCCAAAAATATTTTTAAAATTCCATGTGCCATTTTTATTATTTCTGCTTTTCTTTAAGACTTTTGTTTTTAGTTTTGGTGTAGGTATGAGGACTATGCATGCTGAGATAATGGCATATGGCAGGGAAAAGTGTTGTCAGTGTAACGTTTGGTTATGGCATCAAGTTAAGTCCAGGCTTCCCTGCAGACTTTAAGGTGTCACCTTTGTAACTGAACTAAAATGAATTAAAGCTTTTCTCTTTATTAATATTTTAAACTTTATAAGCAGTCTACTCTGAGAGTAAAGACAAATCTTTAAATGTAAATTTTAGAAGTTACCTAAGTGGAACAGACTTTTATTAATGCCATTTGACTTTATAAATTTTAAAAAAGAATGCTAGCTTTTCTGTTGGGGATAGGGAAAAGAAAACCTCGCTAAGAAGGTAGTGATGTATCTGTTGAGTTTGGGTGCTTTTTCACTCTGCTGCCTCTGCATACCCAGATCTAAGGAAATAGATGGGTTACATATTTATTGAAAGACTTATAACAGTCAAGTTCTTTTCCTAGTCAGATTAAAAAAAAAAAAAACTACAACAAAAAATAAATCTACAACAGCTGTTAAAACACAACGGTAAAATCAGAGAGTATAAATTTTCATTATATGCTTTTTAACTTTCACTTCTAATCACCTTCAGATTGTTAATCCACCTAAAGATCTGAAGAAACCTCGTGGAAAGAAGTGCTTCTTTGTGAAGTTTTTTGGAACAGAAGATCAGTATGTACCTGCTTGTTTTCATCTCGTGAAAATACTGTGCCACATAATATGGATATTTCGTGATAGAGATATTTGCTAACACAGTGCAGTGTAGCTTTGCAAAAGATTGTCTTTGATCTACACGCAAAATAAATCGCCTCTTATTGCACGCTATAGCTGCTTATGTGGGTGTACAAGGACTGCAGAGACTTACTCAAATCACGTTAGGATTTTAGTTGCTGCTGTGAAGAAAAGTTCTTGGTAGCTTGCCATTTTCAGGGGAGTTGGTGTGATGTGGCTGGGTTAGATTTTTAGCATGTAACCATGTACGGGGAAGGTAGGGCTTAAGAGTAGTAATTTGTTTTTCTGCCAGGAAAAAAACCAGCTATTTGCCATTTGTACAAGGATATACAGTCATACCTGGTGACTGAAAACATTCTTGCTGTGCTTTGGGAAGACTTTGCAGTATACAAAAGCCAAAACTATTGTAGACTACCTTTTTGCAAGGCAGAATTTTTTTATTGCAAACACACAAACAAAATCTTAGTTGCCTTAGACCTAGATAGTTACAAACTGGAAAAAAAACAACCCACAGAAACCTGAGAACTTGTGTATTTTATGAAACTGAAAATTATTTTTCTTACTTTTTCAGTTTCTCCCTTTGTTTTCTGCTATTTTACATTAAGGCAGAAAATTGGAAAACTCTTTACTTTTCTGAAGGAAAAGGTAACAAGAACTGAGACCATTTAGTGGATGTTTCTTAAGGATGTTATTTTTGGCTACTACATTTTTGCTCAATATTTAAAAATCATTTTCCATTAGGAACTGAGGTCTAAACTTGATAGAGTAAAAGTGAATGCTCCATACCAATAGGCAGGTTTGTTGGATCTCTAGTAATGTAAGGCAGTTTAAGGTTGAGTTGAGGGCAGAGTGTTTTGTGGTAGTGGTGGTGTTAGACGTGGTTGGTTGAGCTAATCAAGCTCTAGAAGTTGAGGAGGTTGACTCTTTTTTTTTCCTGATTGTTTGTTCTCGATTCTTGTATTTTGTGTTACTGAATCAAATACAGAGATGTTTTGTGTTAAGTTTGGGAAAAGTGGTCATATGTCTGGGGTACTGTAGCTGAGATTAGCAGCGTGATTGCAAATGAAGAGTTCAGAGCTGGAAAATAATCAGGGTTTATTACATGATTCTAGAGCTCTGACTAGGGAAAATCCTGTCGTCTGGCACAGTAAGGTAGTGTGACTGTTGTCGTGTCTCCCCCTCCCCCCTCCGTCTCCAGCTTGTGAAATGTAATCATTTCCTGCTAGATAATCATGATTTAGAAATTTGCTTGCTTTGACTGGCATACTCTATCTGAAAATTAAATAGAAGTAAATACTATCCCCTTTGTTCTTCTTTTAAAATAATATTGGTAGGCAGAATAGAGAGAAACTTGAGTTCTGTTCTGTCCTGACTTGGAACTTTTAAAAGAGAGTGCTGTTCTAACCAGGTGCTGCTTGAGAAAATCCTTATCTTTGAGCATAATCAACAAACCAAATCAGGAAAAATAAAAATTATTTCACTTAAAATGTAAGCATGAAATGAAAATCCCTTTACTTACATTGTGCAAGTAAACTAATGTGTTTTGCAAATACTTTTTTCTAGGTGTGTATAAACAGTAAGTGGAAATGGCTAACTGACAGAATGTCACTGCTCTCCATATGAACAGAGAGCAAGTAGAGGGATGCGAAGCTCCATCACTGGCTGTAGTCTGTGGTGTGATGAGTGTACTGACTCATACTGATATTCTAGTGCATGTTGCTTCTCTTTTCTAGCACTTCACTCTTTCTGCCACTTTCACGTTTGTAAGGTGACAGTACACCTGTAAAAACAGACACTGGTCTGTTTTTACAGCTCTTCTGTTCTTGCCTTACTCGGAGTTACCAGGTGAGGATCTGGGTATAGGCCATTTCCCTGTTGTCCAGTGCATACGGTGTTGCTAGCTGCTGGGCAGAATCCCTCCCACAAACATCTGAGGGTGGTTGCCAGCCTGTTTGTCGATGCGTAGGCGTTCTCAGACTTGATAGTCCTACTTTCTTCTGAGGATTCCCAGAATCCTAGAACTGACCAGAAATGCCATCATTTCAGGCTGGGTAAAAATTGTTTCCTCCTGACTTACGTGGCTTCAGTTTGCCATACTGAAGATTAAGGAAAAAGCTGCTTAGAAGTAAGAACTGGTGTGCGTGCATCTGAGCGGAGTGGAGGGATGAATAAAAACATACCGAGGAGTTTGGAAGTAGTTTTACTGTAGTGTATGGATAGGGTTACATTTTTGGATGGATAGGTTTTGGTTATTTATTAAATCCTGAATAGCTTAGAATACAGCACAGAACAAAATTCATCTTTCTTTACCTCAGTTGAATACTAATATTTACTGGCCCAGTGCGATGCTGCAGTGACTAAAGAAGTGCATTAACTGTAAGACTGTAAGTAGTTTTGGCTAAAGACATAAAAGCGAAAGCATGAGTGCGTTCAGACTGCTCTAAGGCCTGCCTTTTCACAAAGTTTCTACTGAGCTCAGTGCTCCTTATGTTTATTGTGTAGGTGGAGTTAGTTGCTTCTGTCACTTTCAAAGTAATGGGTTTTCTTGAAGATAAAGATTCTGTACCCATGAAAGAAGAATTTCCCTATTTATTTGAACAGTGAAGTACTGCTATGCTTTACTGCAGTGAAGGCTACCTTGAATTTTCACAGTAGTAATTTAATATGTATGTCCTATTCTAAACAATTGCCTTAATTGTGATGCAGATATGCACGTAATATGCCTTATTAACTTGTTCTCCTAATTGGTAAGGAGATTTTTCTGTTCAGCCTAGGAATTCTTCTGAGTGTCTCTTCTCAAAGTAAGTCACATTAAAAAGATTCTTCATCTAAAATGGAAGAGTTGATGTTTCTTACCCATAGACCTGGCACGCATATAACGACAAACAATTATGGGAGTATAAACAACAACTTTAGTCTTTCTAAGTAGGAATGGAACTTTGACCTCTTATCTGTTTCTAACTGTGCTTTTCAGGTAGTTTTTAACATCCCCTTCTATTCCCCAAGCTACAGTTTTGTCCTAGGAAATCTTTGTAGATCCTTCCAGTAGTCAAGTACTGCAACGTAAGAACTTACACATTCCTGTATACATGCATTTATTGCTTTTAGTAGTTAGAACTAATGGCAGGCCTGTAGCCTACAAGTCTTTCTTGGTGTGCTTTATCCAGTTAAAAATATTCTTACATTTCATGGCCTGCTTGGGAATTCATTATGACACTGTCAAACCTAAAATAAATTGTTTTGACAGTATTGCCCTACTATGTTTCATAGAAATACATGTACAAACACACACATTACCTCTCATCCCACCCTCTTCCCCCAGTAGATATTCTGTAGTAGCAAAAACAATAGGCAGCTGGACCAGTCCATTCTTACTCATAGCACCTTTTTGAAGCATCAGTAACAAAACTAAATAGTCTCACTAAATGTGGTGGGGTCAAGGGGCACTTCCTGATTTCGTATATTAAGGAAAAGTTGAAGGAAGCTTGCAATTCAAGATAAGTGTAATAATCTGCAGCTTATTTCCATCAGAGACAGTGATTTTTAACACAACACTCACTGCCTTCCCATCTTCCGTGTCCTGGTGGGATGCAAACATCTACCCTCTTCTGCCACTGTTCTCCCTGGTTTTTGAGGAGAGAGAAATTTCTGGATGTTGTCTTACTAAAAGATTATTTCAGGTCCTGACATCAGAAAATGCTTGCTTCAAGTTTGCCAAGTGTTGGAGGTGGCACACTTCAGCAATTGGAGGAGGCAGAGGGGTATGGGCTAAGGTAGCAGAGAGGGTTTGCTTACATTGCTGGTGTTTCTCAGACAGATTATCCCATGCAGAGCTCTGTGTTGCTGTAGCTGAACTGCTGTAAGGCAGAGCTGGCTGGAATGTTGTTCAGCATCTCTGCAGGCAGAGTGCCACGGCTGAAAATCACTACAGTCAAAACTTTTCCACCTTTTATTGGTATCTTTGTGTGTGTAAGTACTCTGCAAATTTTTTTATTGCACAAATTTGAAAAATCTAATACTTATTTCTTTCAGTATTGCCCTGATGCTTATTTTCTTTTGCTAAATATTCCCTCCTTTTAGCTGCATTAGAGTGGTTGTTTTTGTATGTTTTTTCCTATTAAGTTTACATATCAAATTCCAGAGTTCAGCCGTTTGAGTTGTTTTACTGATGAAAACTGGGACATCCCCTTTTAACAGCAGGAAACCCATCTTGATTCCTCTGTTGTGTGCTCACACATGCTGGGCTTGTAAATAGCCAAGCAGTTTTCTTTTGATTTTTCAAGATTGGTTGTGTTAGCATTTATTATGAGTATCTAAATGGCTGCAGCATAAAATTTTGTGTCAGTTTTTCCCAGGCAGTAGGAAGTAATAGAAATTTGGAGATACAGTGCCACTGTTTTCCATCCCTAACTGTAAGGCTTGCAAAAAGTGAGTATTTGTGGATATTCCTCCACTTCGATTTCTCCAGTTTATGATTAGAAATTGGTATCTTTAGCCTGGAATAGAGTGGCTAGCAAGTTGGGGGTTTTAAGGTCTCCTTGCTTGTGCAGAGAGATCATGAATTTGAATCCTGTATCTCTGGTTGCATCTCTTCCCTGCCACTGTTTTCCATGCAGCACCAGGTCACATATGTTTTTGCCTCTACTTTACAAGCATTTAAAGTTTTGATTATTGTTCATTAATATGACATGGGTTTTACATGAGTGATGGTTGTATAAGCATATTTTGGAGAGGATGAAGAAGGGTGTGGAGGAATGAGCAGATAAACCCATTACTAATGTATTTTTTTTTTTACATCTTTTCACTTTCCATTTAGCCCGTTCTTTACAGATACCAGATGACTCTATGCAGCAGTATGAATAAAATTTCATCTTAAATATGACATCTTCAGTAATGTAATGCTACTGGTGCTTTTCTAGGGAATTACTTCATTCCTGAGTCAGGAGAGAAATAGTAGTAGTTCCTTTTATATGTTGCATCCTAGAGACCTTTTACATAAATATTGGCCTTCAGTAGCTTTGAGGTTATTGCTTAACAGAGAGATCTTGTGTTTAAACATGAATGATTTTGTTTGATGGAAAAGTTCTTTAGTTTTCAAGTGTTTGAAGCATTGCTCACAAATATTTTACAAACATCTGGTGTCAGAAGATCACAGAATCACAGATGATGAGGCCATATCTTACAGATCATTGTCCAAGTAGGTGACACACAAAGGATAAACTGGAAAGGAAAAGAAAGATTTTTAAATCAATCAATTAATGACTTTTTAACCTTGAGACAGCATTTAAGACTGTTTTTAGCTTATTAGTTTGTTTCGGAGTTCTCTTTGTCCTGGGAGATCACAGGTGCCAGAATGTACCTTCAAAGCCAGGAGCCAGAAAACTTTGTGCTTCAGACTTTCTCTATACCAATGGAAAAGTAATGAGAAAGGAAGCTAATGAATGTATGCAGTGAGGAGGAGTAGGATGTGTAGAAACCTAAGAAATTGCCTTGATAGGAAAAAAATAGTTATTTTTATTTTATTAAATTAATCTGTTTAACTGAATTTAAAGTATGTTGAGTTTTGGGTCTATCACTACAAGAAGGACATTGAGGCATTGGAGTGTGCCCAGAGAAGATGTAACAAAGCTGGTAAAGGGTCTGGATCCCAAGTCTTGTGGGGAGCAGCTGAGGGAACTGGGGTTGTTTAGCCTGGAGAAGAAGAGGCTGAGGGGAGACCTTATCACCCTCTACAACTACCTGAAAGGAGGCAGTAGCGAGATGGGTGTTGGTCTCTTCTCCCAGGTAACAAGCGATAGGACGAGAGGAAATGACCTTAAATTGTGCCAGGGGAGGTTTAGATTGGATATTAGGAACACTTTTTTTACTGAAAGAGTGGAACAGGCTGCCCAGGGAAGTGATGGAGTCACCATCCCTGGAGGTGTTCAAAATACGTGTAGATGTGGCACCTCCAGATGTGGATTAGTGGGCATGGTGGTGGTAGGTTAACAGTTCGACTCTATGATTTTAAAGGTTTCTTCCAACCTTCATGATTCTGTGATTTCATGAAAATTTAGCAACAACATTTAATGTACTTTGTTGTAGAATCATAGAATGGTTTCGGTTGGAAAAGACCTTTAAGATTACTTAGTCCAGCCATCAATCCAGCCCTACTAAGTCTGCTACTGGACCATGTCCCTAAGCACATCTACTCATCTTTTAAATACCTTCAGGGATGGCAGCTCAGCGACCTCCCTGGGCAGCCTGTTCCAATGCTTATAATGTACTCCAAAACTTTGCTTGCTTTATATACATAATGGAAAGGCTTCTCATGAGTTGATGTTATTAAGTACCTCAGGACACTTTGTCACTGAGTGCCACACAGAAGAGCTTTGCAGTACAAGAGAATTTTAAGATATGTTTCATGATAATGTCTGGGCACCTAGAATGGATTCTCTGAATAGCTTCTGGATGACAGGCTTGAGTCTGAAAGTAATAATTTCACTTGTCACATTATGTTAAGTCAGTTATTATGAAGATGATGTAAACTAAGCAAAATAATTCAGTTTTGGGTGCAAAAGAGTACTGGGTTCTGCGTCCAGGCTATAGTGGAGTAATGATGTAGACTATACCGACACTGTAACAAGGATCCTCGCACTTTTTCCGGTCAGTTCTAGCAGGAGGCCTCATTTCTCCAAGTGTAACCCAAAAAATTTCAGTCTGCTTTAAGCAAGTTGATCTGTGACTACAGACAGTGGCTAATGCCAGTGAAGGATCTCTATGAAGTCTTGACAGTTTACTGGGCTTTACTACTTTGTGAAAAGAGGACAAGCAAGATCCAGCAAAGCATTCATATTATTATTGTTATTTTCACCTTTATGTTCAGTTTAACTCTGTGACAGGATGCATAGTGTCTGAAGAGGCAGCTATTAAAGCACTTTACTTGCATTCAGAAGCTAGACCCCACTGGAGAATAGTTAATACCTGTAATCATGGCTAGTCACTGTTTGTAACATGGAGATGTTTTGGGACCAGAGAAGATCAGTTTGACTGGTTTTTACTGTGTGTTGGACTGCAGTATGCTAGGAAGTGCCGTTTGCCATCCTAGCTCAGGGGAGGCTCTTCTAAAACTTACACAGGTCTGTTCTCAGTAGGATGGCAAGAATTTTGTAACAGTGTGGATGATAAGCGTGGGCTTGAATCTGAGGACACAGGAAGACAGTCTAGTCTCTACTAGAGCAACAAGGAATGTTGAAAGCAAAGGCATTCCCCCAAGCTGCAGTGAAGGGAGTGGTAGAAGAGCTTGTCAAACTGAAGGGAAGTGGAGTTGTCATGCCGATCTTGACCACTTAACCATTTGGTAAATGACAAGAAATCCTATTCAGCAGCAGTGGAAACAGGGAAGTCACTTGAGTATTCTCTCAGGACTGCAGTCAGGTTAATACTCTGCTACTGTGCCAGTTTATCTTAAAATATCAACAGTGAAGAAAATGATTATTTTTTTCACAGAATTGAAAATGTTGGTTTTGTGCAGAATATCTGGGTACATCAGAAATATGTTTGGTAATGAGCTGTGGCATTTGCGCTAACTTTATTTGTGATTAGCTCTATTCTGTGATATGCAATTTTGTTTTTTTTTCCTCCAGTTCTTGCAGACTCTTTTGTGTGCACAGTGTGCTTGAACAATGGATTGATGTCTTAAAATTGTTACGGGGCCTCCACTTTCAACAACCTCTTGAGCAGATTCATATTATTGGCAACCTTATGTGGAGGCATGTGATCGTGGGTGTTTCTCCCAGTGATACAAGAGTGGTCACTAGTCTGCCTTTGTTCTACACGAGTACCTATGATCACATCCAAAAACTGTCTTGCTGGTAGAGAATATGAATAACGTTTCAAGTGGAGCACTGCTGGCGTGAGACGATATGAAACTTGAGAGAGAAACTAAGTGGAAGTACCAGAAGAAAGGTCTCGGTGAATGCAGAAATCATAGCCCTTCAGGTTGTAGAAAGCAAGTGACTTTGGGCTGGTATTAGCAGTTGCTCTGGAGAAAAAAATAAAGTGTATCTGTGTGTTTCTAAAAGCAGGGTGCTTGAGGAAGTTGCTGTTTGGAGAACATAACTAACATTTTCCTTTTGGTTTCTAGTGCTTGGATCAAAGTGGAGCAGCTGAAGCCTTATCACCCTCACAAAGAGGAAATGATAAAGATTAACAAGGGTAAGCGCTTCCAGCAAGCTGTGGATGCTGTAGAGGAGTTCCTTAGAAAAACCAAAGGCAAGGACCAGGTGAGCGGGTTCTTTTTTGTGTGCATCAAAACAAACCTTGGCATGAATGATGGTCAGATGCATTTTTGTGTGAGAGGAGTTTGTTCCCCCTGGCAAGTTGAGAGGGGTGTTTGTTTTCATTCCTTTGGTGAGGGTTTTTTTCCCTATTCTCTCTTCCCCATTCAGTCTTGTGTGGTGGGAAAAAGGTGGTGTTAAAACTGATGGAGAAACTGAAGAGGCTAACTGATCTTACAGTGGTTTGATAAATCAGTCTTAAGTCTTGGGCTAGAATTTGATATCTACTAATCTTGTCTCTGTTATATTGGAAGTGCACGCACTCCCAGCAAGTCTTCAAGTGGTCTGTTCTGTTGCTTGCTTGCTTGATCTGATGTGTTTTTGCAGGAGAACTAACCAGGAACTTCACTCTCCGACTCCAAAGGGCTAACATATCTAGTTTTCAAGTTATTGTGCTGTTGTTTTGCTTGATAGTAATCAGCACAGGATCCTTCACATCCTTGGTTTTGCATGAAAATCATTCCAGCTCTTCTCTTCTTTCCTTACCATCTTCTATTCTGTAATCTCTCAGGCGTCTTCCCATAACTCCAATGAAGAGAAGAATCGGCGTAATTCCAGTGAAGAAAGAGGCAAGCAATCCGCTGGTGAAGAGAAACGCAAGGCCAGTTTGTCTGAAGGGAAGTCGAAGAAGGGCACAGGGGAAGGAAAAAAGAGGGTCTCTTCTGTATCGTCAGAGAGAGGATCAAAATCACCTTTGAAAAGAGCCCAGGATCAGAGCCCCCGAAAGCGGGGGCGTCCACCCAAGGATGAGAAGGTTTGTGTTGTGCATGTCCGCCAGTGCCCTGTGGACTTTGCAGATGGACTCTAGGGTTGACTGGCACCTTGACTAGCAGGCCAGCAGGAAGAGTCAGTTCAGTATCAGGTTTTTTTAAGCTGTTCCATGTTACTACTTCTAGACCATTTGGCTGCCTGATACCTTTGGCAAGCATGTTGTTGATTCTTCCTGTAATTTTTACCAGTTAGTTATTTTAAGTAGCTCTGTTCATATCTTTGAGAGGGCTTTGAGAGCTGTATCATGAGACTCCGCCTTTCATCTTGCCATCTCTCAAGTTTGGTTTTCTGTGGGAAGAATTAGTGAAGAGATGAGTCTTCATCTGATTCCTGACTTCTCCCATCTCATCTACTTTGTATGATTAAGTGATTAGTAGTCACTCACCTTTACCCTCAGTACTCTCAGAGGGTGGATGTTCTTAAGGGCTAGGGCCTTAAGAAGAAACTCTTCTAGCCTGGGGAATCCTCCAGAAGAATTAATTGTGTTTATTTCAGCTTCTATGCTGTAGGATATATCTCCATCCTCCACTATAGAAGTCCAACCTTGGAGCATTATTACTGTGTCCCCATTACTTCCTTGTTACTTCTGGATGTTGTGGCAGCAAGGATAGCCACCAGTACTTTGTCTACCTTCATCTAGAGTTCCAGACATTTTATTTATTGTGGAACTCATTGTTGCGGTCCAGATCTTTCTTTTCCAAATGGATAATTATTTCAGAGGATTATTACAATGCACATGCTCTATCGGAGACTACACCTGAAGATCATTGGGAGACTTCAGCTGATACACCATGCAGCAGCCTGCTTGGTCACCTCTGCTTCAGAAGGATCACCTTATGCTGTGCTTCACAATCTTTGCTTTCAGTGTACTCCAGGATGCGAGTCAAGATGCCAGTCTTTGATCTCCAAAATTGTGAATGGATTTGCCTTCACTGGTTGAACAGCAGACTCTTTGTTGATGTAGTGAAACGAAGCTGATCATCTCACATATTAGCTATGAAGGAAATACTGGCTTTTTTTTTTTTTAGAGCCAGCTTCTGCTGAATCAGGCGGTACAGCAGAGCCCATCAGTTTCCATTTTTGGAGGGAGTTGGAGGAGGGGAGGAATGGATGCATATTTGTGAATTCTTACTAATAACTACAGAACCTATGACTTCACTGATGCAGGAAAACACTGTACCAGCAACATACTTTCACCTTTCAAAGTGTCTTGCCATGAGCATGTTACATCTCTGCATATTTCTGTTACAATAAGCCATGGGGCCTCTTTTTCCACTTGCAAAGTGCTTTTGTGTCTTTGAGCTAGATTCTTTCCAAAACTGATCAAAACTAGTGGCTGAGAGAATTCTCATTGTGCTGACACACTGCATGCTTAGGTTTTACTGTATTAGCTACCTTGGGACATTAGAAAGCTTTGGATGAGTTAATTGTGGTAGCAGAAATTATTTTACTGGCAAATTGCAAGCAGAGTGGTTTTAAGCAGCTTATCACAAAGAAGTGGTCAGCTATGTGAGGTGTCTGGCCACAGACCACAGAAATAAGCAGGCTAATGTAGGAAAGTAGCCTTATAGGTTCTGGAAAGTAATATACTGAGAATTAAAGAAATTGCCATGAAAATGTAACAGTACTGCCTTAATACCATTTTATAGCCTGTGAAACAATTTTAAAATCTTGTAATCTTCTTGACTGTTTCTCATAATTTCCCCAAGTTCTTAGCCCTAGGGTAGAAAACATTTATGTTGGTATACTGTATTACTGCCATTTTGCGATTTGAGGTTTTTGTCTTATCACAGTCTAAATTCTGGCTTTCCAAGTGATAAGGATGCACAGAATTCAAGGATCCAGTTGTCACTGAGTTGTGCTCTATCTGGGAATGCTCTGTAGGCATACATGATCATTCAGATACTTTCATTATTAAGCTTACATGAGTATTTTCTAAGGACCAACATGACTTCATAAGTATCAGAGCAGGTTTCATCCACGCTTCATTAGTTGAAACAGTAGCGTGGTCTCTAAGGAGAGAATTTTAGTGTGCAAGGCTTTCCCTTTAAGGTTGGAGACTGATGTTTTTGCAAATTGTCCCTGCTAACAGGTGAAACAGTTGCATCAATCCAGGTTGCCTCCAAGAGTCTTGCTCTTACATTTTTGCAAACCGTGCTCTTGTCTTGTGGTTCTGCACGGACACTAAGGTATATTGTGCGTTTTCAGGAAGTAGTTTTGGAGGGGAGGTAATGTGGTTCCATTTCTGAACCCTTATTTCAGGAACATAACACGTGTTCTGCACATTCTCTTCATATAGCATAAAGACATGTCTGTAGCATATATGTATAACCTGTAGACCGATTTTAACCTATATATATTGGGGAATTAAGAAAAACTTTAATATGCTCAACAGAAAAAAACCCAACAAACCATGCATTATATAATGACATTACAAATCGGAGCCTCTTGAGTGAACGGGGCAGTCCACATACCAGTTTCTGTCTCATGGAGTCTGCAAACTGAGCAAATGTGACTGTCAGCCTCATGCTTTGAAGGCTCTCCTGTTAACAGGTAGTCTACTTTTTTTATGACAGTGGAGAATTAGAAGAGTTCAGATCTCTGACTGTCATGATGATGTTAACTTTTTGCATCCACTAGAGAAGAATGCGGATCGAGCGTGTTTGTTTGCTTCTCTGCTCATTGCATGGTTACACAAGTGCAGTGACTCCTTTTACATATGAAGAATGGATTTTCCAGAAGCCATAACTGTGGTTAAATTCCTTTCTTGGCAGTTCATGTTTTTTTCACCTCACCTGTGTTGGTAATATGCTGTGTGTTTAAATATGAGCTCTTCATGGAAAAGCATGTGAAACAGAAGGCATTTGTAGTGCTTCTCAAATCTTTGTATGTGTGCTCATATGATCAACGTGCTGTGGTCAGCCACTGAGCCAGGTTGTAAGCTCTTTCTGATCCTCCTTCTGTCTCCTCAGGACCTCACAATTCCAGAGTCAAGTACAGTGAAGAGAGTGATGACTGGAACAGTGGCTGGGTTTAAATGGCCGCCAAGTGTCAGTGAGGTGAGAAACTTTACAATATATGGGACCTAGGAACTGAATTTGTGGAAGCAAATCTAGAACTTTTTGTCTGGGCTGTAAAAGAGCAAGATCTTCTCTTCCTTTTGTAGGAACAAAATAAGATGCTCTTGTTCTGTCATTCTGTAGTGTAACAAAGCTATACAATATCCTGGGCAATTAAGAAGTATGCTGGGAAGTGAGATCTTGGTCTCTTTGAAACCATTTGCAGATTCACACTTAACTTGCTGCACTCATTTTTGCACTTGTTTCAAAAGTATTTCTGGGACTGGCTTGCCAAAATTGGAAGAGATTATGTGGATAGTCTCTCCCTGTCTGGATGCTGTTGTATGAGGTGGTTTCATTTGATTTCTCTCATAATCAGCTTTTGGAAATGTTTTCTTTTTGTGCATAAGTAAGTGATCAGTAAGGCAGAGTGAGAGCAGTGTGACTGTGGGCTAGCGCTCATGGTGCTCATCAGGGAGGTGAGATACCTGGGCCTGCAGTCCTTGTTGCTGTTGTAATGGGTTTGCCTAGCATGTGACAGTGCTAGGTGTAATCTCTGTTAATACTGCTGTGCTTCAGGATGGTCTTTTGGACTGTAATTAATGTTAAAACACACTGAGATCACTCACTGGAAGAGAGGTGCAGAGGCTTGTGTACTGCCAAGTCTGCCAGCTTTCAGCAGTGCTGAGTCTATTGGTGCTGATTCCAAAACATCCCATTTAGAGTGAGTGGAAATGAAAAACTTTCCTGTGAGGTTTTTGAAAGAGGACTGGTTTCAGATGAAGTAAAGTAATTGTTCTGGTTTTTTTTTTTCTCTGGTTCCCAGAATACTGTTTTAAGGAGTTCCTTGGTAGCTGGAAAATAAGTGTTTTCATTCCCTTGGGAAGAGAGAGAAGTGGGATATGATGTCTCTTCCTCCTATGTTAATCTTGTTTATAATCTTCATTGGTTTTCCTACAGATGAGGAATTTGACTTGAATGGCTTTGGTTTTGTGAATGAAACGCAATGTGAACTGCTGAATTGCAACAGGCTGCTTGATGCAGATGATACATTTTACCCCCTATTTAGGAGTAAGGAATATCTCCATCCTTTATTGGATGCAGGGGAAAATGTAGTGATAAAGGATGAGAAGGCTGAGGTACTTATTGCTGCCTTTGCCTCAGTCTTTAATAGACCAGTTGTTCTGCAGTTACTCAGCCCTCTGAGATGGGAGAATGGGATGGGGAGCAGAATAAACCCCCATAATTCAAGGCGTGAGTGGCCTGCTACACCACTTAAACACACAAAAGTTTATGGGGCCAGATGGGATCCACCCAAAGGTATGGAGGGAGCTGGCAGAAGGGCTCACCAAGTTACTTATCGTTTATCAGCAGTCCTGATTGACTGGAGAGGTCCCAGTTGGCTGGAGGTTGGCAAATGTGATGCCCATCTACAAGAAGAGCTGGAAGGAGGATCTGAGGAACTACAGACCTGTCAGTCTGACCTCAGTGCCAGGGAAGGTCATGGTCATGCCAGCAGCAGATCATCTTGAGTGCCATTACACAGCACATGCAGGACCACCAGATGATCAGGCCCGGTCAGCATGGGTTTATGAAAGCAGGTCCTGCTTGACTGATCTTATCTCCTTCTATGACAAGGTGACCTGCTTGGTTGATGAAGGAAAAGCTGTGTTGTTTACTTGTACCTTAGACACCATTTCCCACAGCATTCTGGAGAAACTGGCTGCTCGTGGCTTGGATGAGTGTACTCTTTGGGTAAAGAGCCGGCTGGATGGCTGGGCCCAAAGAGTGGTGGTGAATGGAGTTAAACCAAGTTGGCAGCTGGTCACAAGTGGTATTCCCCAGGGCTCAGTATTGGGGCCAGTTCTGTTAATATCTGTCGGTGGTCTGGATGCGGGAATCGGGTGCACCATCAGTAAGTTTGCAGATGACACCAAGTTGGGTGGGAATGTTGATCTGCTTGTGGTTAGGGAGGCTCTGCAGAGAGATATGGAGTGACTGGATTGATGTGCTGAGGACAACTGTATGAGGTTCAGTAAAGCCAAGTGCCAGGTCCTGCACTTGGGTCACAGTAACCCCTTGCAATGCTGCAGGCTTGGGGAAGAGTGGCTGGAAAGCTGCTTGGTGGAAAAAGACCTGGAGATGTTGGTTGACAGCCAACTGAGTGTGAGCCAGCAATGTGCCCAGATGACCAAGATGGCCAACAGCATCCTGGCTTGTGTCAGCAATAGTGTGGCCAGCAGGACTAAGGCAGTGATCCTCCCTCTGTACTTGGCACTGGTGAGGCTGCACCTCAACTACTGTGTTCAGTTTTGAGCCCCTCACTACAAGAAAGACATTATGGTGCTGGAATGTGTCCAGAGAAGGGCAACAAAGCTGGTGAAAGGTCTGGAGCCCAGGTCTTGTGAGGAGCAGCTGAGGGAACTGGGGTTGTTTAGCCTGGAGAAGAAGAGACTGAGGGGAGACCTTATTGCTCTCTACAACTACCTGAAAGGAGGTTGTAGTGAGGTGGGTGTTGATCTCTTCTCCCAAGTAACAAGTGATAGGATGAGAGGAAATGGCCTCAGGTTGTGCCAGGGGAGGTTTAGATTGGATAGTAGAAGAATTTTATTCACAGAAAGGGTTGTCAAGCACTGGGACAGGCTGCCCAGGGAAGTGATGGAGTCAGCATCCCTGAAGGTATTTGAAAGATGTGTAGATGTGGCACTTATGGATGTGGTTCAGTGATGGACTTGGCAGTGCTAGGGTAACAGTTTGACTCTATGATCTTAAAGGTCTTTCCCAACCTAAATGATTCTGTGATGATATACATTTTATGTTTTTCACTTTAAGCTATTGTTCTCATGCAGCTTGAGAGAACAAGGGAATTGTGCTGTGGTTGTTCAGTGACCCTGGGAATGATTCTGAGCCTGTACTTTCTCTCTTTATAGCCTGTGAAGGACAGTGATCCACATTTTCATCACTTACTGCTGAGCCAGACAGAGAAGGTGAGGATTTGGCAGACAGGATCTGGTCTGTCTAGCTTGGCATCCTGCCCTTTGCTGGGACTAAGTACAAGGAGTATGCGTAAAGAGCTCTGAATTTCTGTTCTTTGGGGGTTAGTGGCAATTAGAGTCTCACGTGCAATCTTGTAGTTCAATTAATTCCTAACTTTAAGGTTTAGAATGATTTGGCATTGAGTACAGTGAATAGTTTAAGTAATTAAGGATTATCTAGCACATCAGAATTTGACAGATCTGTTGTAGTAAATTCTGTAGGCTCAACATTGAGGGGTAGGAAAAGCTGGTTTCTGTTTAAAAACCCTGTTTTATTGTCTTTGGTTATCCTACCAGTTCCTTCATCTGGATGAACTTGTCAATTAGCTGAATATGGCAGGAGAATTTCCAGGACCAGAAAAGCTCATGTAAAATGTAGCCAGTTTATCTCCTGAGAGGCAGACGTCTTGCAGGATTTTATCGTCAGCAGTGAACATAAGGAGGAAAAGGAAAGATCAAATTAAATGAAAAAGGATTTATATCTAGCTGAGGATCAGGGCAGAGTTGAAGGATTAAGAGCAGCTAACAATTTTAATCGTGCCAAGCTCACCATAAGCAGCATGAGAAGGAGCAGCCTTCATCTTAACATTTGTTGAAAACCATGTGCCTTCTCATATTAACAATAAGTTTTGGCTTCCACAGCTGCATTGATGGACTGAGCATAGATATGAGGCAAGATGCTCCATAGGCTCTAGAGATCTCTGTTTTCTTTGGGCCAAATGTAAGAGTAGGGATGTCCTGGATCCTTGCCTTCCTTGTCATGAACTGCAGAAAGGAGTTTGCAGTACCTGTGTCAGAAGACAGGCTGAATTTCTGAGGCAGAGTGGGAAAGGAAGAGCTTAGTATGTTGCAGTAGGCTTTTTTGGTTTATTTTTTTCCCACAGAGTTTGAGTTTTCCTGCTTTGCAGATGGTGGTGGGTGGGGGAGCTGCCTGTTTGTGTGTAATAAGGATATTGTCTGTTTGCTCAGGAGAGCAAATCGGCACTGTCCTTCCCCTGAATGCTTTGTCTTCCCCACACAGCCAGCTGTCTGCTATCAAGCCATCACAAAGAAGCTGAAGGTTTGTGAAGAGGTAAGGCAAATCTTGGTTTTGATGGGTTTTCCTTATTGTCATGAGGACTTGCAGTTCCTCCAGAACTGTGCACTCTATTTTTTTTTTTTCCTCTTTCCCCCACCCCCCCCAGGAAACAGGATCCACCTCCATCCAGGCAGCAGACAGCACCGCAGTCAATGGCAGTATCACGCCTACAGACAAAAAGTAAGATCTCCAGTGTACTTCAGCCATTTTACCTTTCTCTCCTTCCCAGCTCATACATGCAGCCTTTATCCAGCTTGTCACTGAGAATAAATAAACCTAACATTTTCCTCTAACTACAGATCTCCTCTGTCCTTGTGTGAAGCTCTGATTTGGGGAGCAGAGGGGGAGGGAGGCAGCTAAAAACAAACAGGGATGGTACAGTAGAAAAATTCAGCAGTCTGGCCTGCATACATTTGCAGTTTAGGGCTTTTCTGTAGTTGCCATTTTCCTGTAGGGCACACTGCAGCATGTTAATCAGCAGTACTTCTGAATGCTGTATGAAGCAGAAAGATAAAAGGATATCTTTCTCCAGTAGTGCCTGGCAGTTGACTAGGGTTATTTAATCACTCTCCTGAGCATGGGACACGTGTTCTTCCAGCACAAGAGCTTTGCTGCATAGCATGTGAGCTTTCTGGTTTCTTCTAACGTCCCCCTTCTCCTTTCTAGAGTGAGAGAAGCCTAACTTGAGCTTCCTGTTTCACTCTGTAACTTCCGCTCTGTTCAAACTGAGTTCAGGCCACAACTCGCTGTTTGCCGTGGGGGTTGTTCTCGTGGGATGTCAGTTCTCATCTGTACTCCAGGGGAACCAAAATAACAATGAAGCTGTTCAGGTAAAACAGTCTCTCAGGAAAATGTTGCTCAGAGGTGGGCTGGGAGAGGAAGAGTATCTCCTCTGTTTTAGAGACTTGAAAATAGGTGGACCTTGTTTGGGCTGTTTAGGGAGCCTGTAGCGACTTGCTCTGACCTGTCTAAATTTGTTTGCTCTAACAAAAGGTAGCGTGGCTAGCTGGGAGAGTGCAGGTGGCTTGCAAAAGCCACAGCACATCTGTAGCGTGGCTAATTCTAAAGAATTAACTTGGGAATTGCCAGGCAGATTTCGTTGTGAGGTTACATCAGGCGTGTAACTGAACTTTTCAGAATCTCGTACTAGTGTTGTGGTTTGATATGAAACTGGCTGCATGATGTATAACAGGATCCTTGCAGCAGTGACTGCAAAGGAATTCCTGTTGCAGGTAACTATAGGGATGAAACCTGCTAGTGTGTTGCCTTTTTCTTGAAGATAGGGTGCAAAACTTTTGCCAGCCTTGGTCAGGGCAGGGAAGGCATGGGGGAAGGCGGCTACTGTCTGGGACTGTTGTGTTGTTGTTGCTCATGGTGACCTGTACTGCCTCTGTTTCTGCGTCTGTCCAAAATCACAGCTGCAGGGCTGGGAGTGGATCTTTGGTCTGTGCATAATGCTTAGTAGTCCTTGTTGGGCATTATTAAAATAAAGATTGTAATGTATCATTTAATAGTATAAGCAAGTCATTGTACATGTGACTTAGTTTAAAAGTCAGAAGGTAAATTAGAGAAGCACCTGCTGATCTCTAAATGTTCCTTTTATATTCAATAAGGTAATGGTTGACAACAGAAAGCACAAGAGCAGCAATTTTAATAAAACTAAACAAAACCCAACCAAACAAACCCAGCCCACCCAGACCTTTGATATTTAGGTACTATTCTGAAGCAGATGAAAAACTTTCTTCAGGAAATTGTTAGGGATGCTTGGTATGCTAAATAAATACCAGCTTGCTTTAAAAGCTGGCGTTTTTTAAAGCTCAGCATCTGCCCATTCTAGCATGGCCACAGTGGAACACGTTTGGTTTTGGGATATTTTTTTTCTTCTTTTTGCCAGTGATGCTCCAGGGTTTGCTCTTCATCATTTCCCTGGCCATGAGATGCTGACACCAATTGCTTTCCGTTGCATTAATGTTTATCTCCTCCCCTCAGGATAGGATTTCTGGGACTTGGCTTGATGGGAAGTGGCATTGTCTCCAACTTACTGAAGATGGGTCACACTGTCACTGTCTGGAACAGGACTGCTGAGAAGGTAGGCATGTGTTTAAGGTACAGATGACCCTTACCCTTTTCTAAACACATAGTTACCACCTCTAGCTCAGGGAGGCCTGGAGTCACCAATTGGTCATGGGTGGGAGAGGATGACAAAGAAACACAAGTATACACTTGCCACCTTGATACTTTATGATTTCCTAGCTGAAGCTATAGTTTGTCCTAATATGATCACTATTATGTGAACAGTCCCCACCCCATGGCCATTTTGTATGAGATGAGAGAGTTAGCAGAAAAATTACAACCTTGTATATATGTTGAGGAATGCAATGTTAAGTGCCTCTGGCAGTAGTGCACATTTAAATAGCCAAGTTGTGTCATGGAGCTGGACAAAAAGACCAAGTCCTGGGAAGTTGATCCCGGGAACAGTGTGGTGAGGTGTACTGCTTGACCACAGCTTCATCTACATATCCATTGTGTTGTTTGTGTTGTGGTAACAAAGATCCTGTTGAAAACTTGCTGTGTCATTGGACCAGGATGAGAAGGGTTTTATAGGTGTATTCAAAGTGAAAATGGAGCTTATATTGCACTTAGTTTCTAGCCAGCATTATTACTTCGTTGTGGAGGAGGAAAAATAGGTAACTGAGGGATACGTGGTACTCAGATGTTATTGTAGAATATCAAAGGCAAGAAGGCCACTGTGGTTGCTTTGCTAAAAGGGATTAAAATATTTTTGTTTAACTGCAAAACATGGATGCTATGAGGGGATAGGGTAAGATACAGCTAAGATTTTAAAGCAGCAGCCCACTAAAACACATCAATCTCGGCTGTGCACATTCCTGTTTACTGTCCAGTAACACCTTTTGCTGTTTTTATTGATTTATTTACTGCTTTTCCCTCCTGTCTCTTCCCAAACCCACAACAGTCAATCTCTTATTCCACCGAAGCATTCTCTTTTCCTGTGTCTTCTGATGTTCTTCACTTAGGGTCTCAGAAAAGCTGCAAGAGGGCCCCTTGTGTATGTGTGTGGACAAACCAACAGAAGACATTCCAGTTGCTGTGTAATTAATACGCCTGACTCTTTCTGAGTTGGGTCCAGCAGCAGAGTTTCTTTCAGCAAAATGCTAGAGAACCCATTTGCTCTGTATTTAATTTTTCTTATGTTTGGATTTGTGACTTTTGCAGTGTGATTTGTTCATCCAGGAGGGGGCACGGCTGGGAAGAACCCCTGCTGAAGTTGTTTCCACCTGTGACATCACCTTTGCCTGTGTATCAGATCCAAAAGCAGCCAAGGATGTAAGGATTAGCTCTTATTTTTCCTCCAACAGCTAGACTACAAGATACAGTCATTAAGTGCCAGTTCTGATTCCTACTAAGCAGGGTAGCCTGGGTTATTGTAGATGCTGGACAGTGCAGCTATGTAAAAATATATGTCCCAAAATACTTAAAAGAAAAAACAATCCCTAGGGGGGTATGTTTTGATATCCCTTGGAGTCTACTGCTGCAGTGCCAGGCCCACTTGAACTGCTGTCCTGCAGGATTAGAGTTTCCTTGCAGACACCCTATTGCTTTAC
>NW_010198376.1:23081-24159 GCF_000695765.1 Mesitornis unicolor
CCACAGCTGGTACTTGGTCCGAGTGGAGTGTTGCAGGGGATTCGCCCAGGGAAGTGTTATGTGGATATGTCCACTGTGGATGCAGATACAGTCACAGAGCTGGCCCAGGTAATCACACTGAACTGAACTTCTAGTGTCTGCGATTCAGGAACAGTACTGCAGTTTTTGTTGCTTCAAGTGGTAAGCTGTTGATAATGAAGATGCTTCTGAAGGCTTTTGGGCTTCTTTTAGGAGACACTCAAGTCCCAGGCAAATAAAACAAAATAAACTTTCAAATCTTGACCAGAAAACTAAGTTGCATGAGATGTTCCCTGATGATAGCAGCAAAGCCTGTAGAATTGACAGGGCTATTAGCTGGCACCAATGCAGCCAGCCAGCCAAATTTTGGTCTCTTAAGTATTTATAGCCAGATTGGTATTGTGTAGCAAACTGGAGAAGAAAGCACTGTCTGGATTAATAACTGTCCTAAAACTGATAAAATGCACCATCTGCTTATTTTATATGTTCTGGCTGCGGGAAAAAGAATGCCTTCATGTTTCATTCTATACTGTTATTGAGAAGATTTCTGTAGAATTGTTCTGATTATTTCTGATGTGGTATCTTTGATTTCCTCTTTGGCATCTTGGTTGTTATCCTCTGCCCTAAAGGCAGTGTGTGGTGTTGCACAAGGAAGGGCAGCTAGTTTTGGTGAAGTTTTAAGCAGACATATTGGTGATGCGCTAGTTTGAAACATGAATTTGGAGAATGGAGAGCCATACATATTAGTAAACCTCTGAAGAGATCTGTCAAAGGCCTTTCCTCTTTGGGGAAAAGGGGAGAAGCTCTATAACAGTCAATCTTCTGAGATTCCTACACCACATGTACAACTTCAGCACTTGTTCCTTGGCTTGTTACAAGGTGCTATGGCAAAAGCACATAAGTTCAGCTGCTTAAAACGTGCACAGTAGTGATGGGTGCAGGAAAGTGTTGCTCCAGCAAGTTGCATGAGAGCAGTACATCACATGATAGTGCTTCCCTGTCCTATTTGTATGTCTGAACTATTTTTTCTGCTTAAAATTCCATCCTCAGGGACAGGAAT
>NW_010198376.1:24190-30214 GCF_000695765.1 Mesitornis unicolor
ACGCATGGTGTTCATGCAGAGCTAACCAGAGATGCTCTTTTTCCAGGTGATAGTGTCCCGGGGTGGTCGCTTTTTGGAAGCACCAGTTTCGGGAAATCAGCAGCTATCTAACGATGGAATGCTTGTGATCCTGGCAGCTGGCGACAGGGGTTTATATGAGGACTGCAGTAGCTGTTTCCAGGCGATGGGGAAGACTTCTTTTTTTCTAGGTAATTCAAACACAAAGGGCCTGATAGCAGGTTTTTTTAGTCAGTGCAAGGACTGAGAATTCCAGCAAGGAGTTGGAGAGGCATATTTGTCATCTGTTTCTTGTCTCCTTGGGCAGTATGGGAAACTGAGCTGCTCTTCTGGAGGATGGCCAATATCAAGAGCCTCCAGATTAAGTTTTCTTTTTTGAATACTGGCTCATTTTGGAGGTTCTGTGATGCTTTTTATTTTACATCATACTTTGTTATGATTTCTCCCTTCCTTTGAGTGCTTGGAAAACTGATAAGTTTTCTGAAGTCTTTCAGGGGAAGGAAGTGCTGCCAAGTGCTTGATATGAAGAGTGAAGTAGTGTTAATACTGTGTGGGATGGGGGAGCAAGGTTGCTGTTTCTCTTCTGGAGGAATGCCCAATGGTATGTCTTGCTCCCAGGTGAAGTAGGCAATGCTGCCAAGATGATGCTGATTGTGAACATGGTCCAAGGCAGCTTCATGGCAACGATAGCAGAAGGACTGACTTTGGCTCAAGTGACTGGCCAGTCCCAGCAGACCCTTCTGGATATCCTCAATCAGGGACAACTTGCCAGCATCTTCCTGGACCAGAAGTGCCAAAGTAATGTTCTCTTACATTGTTTTATTATAGGACATTTGCCACAACCTAGCAGCATTTCAGATAATGGCAGAAGGGAGAAAATAACTGTCCCATCTTTATCAGCCTGGGATTCTGGGTATTTTAAGCATTCTGGAAATGAAGAGCTGAGTTCCATTCCTTCCCCTCTATAGCTAGGGCTTCTGAGAATACACCCCCAGCTCTGCATTGTCTGCAGCTTGCTTAGGACTTCAGCTCACAGTGAGGATTTCATTGGGGCAGGGTAATAAGTGAAATAAGGGCAAGCTCCGTAGAAATCTGAGCTTACTTTGTTAGTGAGCAATAGTGGCATTATCTGCTGTGGCTGGATGAAGATAGAAAGCAGAGAGAAACAGAAGAGCTGAGAGCAGTGTTTGTGGTGATCAGCATGGGAAATTGAAGTTTGGTGTTCAATTGCATGCTCTTGCAGTGTGATTTACTTTTGCCATGCTTATTTTTTGCACCCATTCCTCTTGACAGATATCTTGCAAGGAAACTTTAAACCCGATTTCTACCTGAAATACATACAAAAAGATCTTAGATTAGCTATTGCACTGGGCGATTCTGTCAACCACCCAACTCCCATGGCAGCTGCTGCCAACGAGGTAAGGGTTCTGTGTTCAGATGTGTTACTCAGCATTTCTTCAATAGAGCCATTTGTCAACAAGAGAAAAAAATATAATAATTACATCATCTCTAAGACAAGAGAACAGCAATTGAAGTATATTTTGACTAGGATGGAATTGGATTTGATTGCAGAAGCCCTTAGAATGTCACATCGGTAAACACAGATGGCCTGAACAAGACCTGATGTGTTCTGATCTTCACTGATTTAATTACTTGACATACTATGCAGTTATCTGGTTTGCAATGGTCAGCAAAGTTTTTCTTCTGCTAGGGAGAGGCTTCACACAAGAGTAGGTACTGATCTGTTTCTAATTTCTCTTCCCTAGGTCTATAAACGAGCAAAAGCATTGGACCAATCAGACAATGACATGTCTGCAGTGTACAGGGCCTACATCCACTAGGCTGCACCGTTCTTACTGTTAATACTATGATTGATTAATATTATTATGATACTGGGTTTTAACTCTGGACCAGTCCATCTCTGTCTCTCCATTTCCTTTTATACACAGACTTTGAGATCTGCCACGGAGGCAGCTGCTGCGGTGAGCCTTCCCCTGTGGCAGAAGGGGGGGAGGAGGGGTCTCGGATTGCAGTCTAATTAGAAAAATCCATGCCATGCACTGACAGTCATGGAACAGAACAGCGGCAGCTTGTTCAGAAGCTCTGAGGCAATTCTGCCAGAAATCTGCTGCTTGGCTGCTTTTATTTTTCCTCTTTGTATGCTTGTCCAAGATGCTGTTTCTAATGATCCCTTTTCTCCTTTTCTGTGAAATAATGTGTGTGTTGGACTCTCTGCATCAAGGGGACAGGTGACATACATCCCATCTGCTTGTGAACATCACTTAAAGTCCTTGGTCCCGAGTAAGGTGAGGAGCATTCCTGGTAATTGGCCACTGTTAGAGAACAAAGCACCTCCCATGGAGGAGAATGGTGGTTCCAGAAGGTAATGGGGTTGCATGCAACATTGTCTTGATTCTGTTTCTTTTTTAAACTTCCACCTGCCCAGCACCTTGATGGAGGAATTCCTCATACTGTTAAGAAGAACAGATTGTATCCATGTCTTCCCCTGTGCAGACAGTTCTAGCTTAGGGAACACAAACCTTACTGAAAGTGAGAGAATGCCAGTGTAAATGAGCCTCCTAAAAGGCTAATCACAGCTGCCCATCCCACAAACAGCATTGGAGATCAACATGTCTGCATAGAAAACTGTAGGAGAACTATATAGCCTAAAACTGGGCCAGAGAGTTTATTTGGGGAAGGAACAAACCCTAGGGTTGCTCCTGGCCTTAGCTTATATTGCTTTACTTCTTGCTTTCTTTTTACCCTTGTAGTCAATAATTACAAAGGTGTCTTGGATTGTAGCAGTGTCACAAGCAGAGTGATGAGTCTGAAAGGGGTGAGAGGAATCATCGTAGAGCCAAGAGACTGAGGACCCTGAGCTCGTTTCCATGCTCGCTCTCTGGCCTTCGCATGATCATTTTATCTCTTAGCCTGTTTACCCATCATTAAAGGTGGGTGATGATTACCTACCTCACAGGGATATTTTGTGTACTGATTAGTGATCTTTATACATGTCGGGTTTTCCATACACGTTCTTAGTGTTACTACTCTGGGTACAACACTAGCACAGCATGAGACTTTTCCCTGTACCCGTGACTCTGCTTGTGGCCAGATAACCAACTTCTAGTAAATAAACCAGTAAATAAAATGGGAGGCTGAGACCACTGCTGAGCTTTACTCTAGAAATACGGGATTTCAACTGCAAATGCCAAGGCTAGAGAGCAGAGATGCTCTCAGTGTTGATGGCAGAGCAATCCAGAGTCCAAAAGATGCCTGTCTCTAAAAACGCAGAGAGCATGGTGTGGTTTTTAGTTTTAAGGTTTTAAAAAATTGTTCTCAGTATTAGCCTTTTAGGAGGGTTCTTGCATTTTAAATTTGAGAGTAAAATGCCAGTAAGAAACTTTATTGGCCAAAATCACTTCTCAGTGGCACAATCTCCTCCCTTGGATTGGGATTCTGAAAGGAAAGAGAGCAATTTCAAATTAGACCAGGTTTCTTTAAATACATGAGGTCTGCTCCTCCTACCATCGTATTTTTCTAGGAACTTGATGGCTGTGTATGGAAACTTTCTTGTCAGTTAGGATTTCTTACCAATCCTGCTTTGTGCAGCACATGCATATGGTTCAGGGGCACCTTATGAAACAGAGGAAGTACCAGATACTCATTGCGAATCTAACACCTAATGCTGTAAATGTTACTTCGTTGAATATTTCACCTTCTGCGATCACTATTAATTGTGGGCTAACACTGTGTTACGCATTCTGTCCTGTGGTGAACATCTCCTAGTAGTAGATCTGTTAGACTTCGCTCTGGCCCTTTGTCAGTGGTATACGTAAACAATACTAGTTATACATACATGTTCCTTTGGCAGTGCAACTGTCATCCTGCATGTAGATATTCATATTAAAGGCACATATAACTACCCAGGATAACCAGCCATTAGCCTGCTTTTGACACACTCGTGCTTCCCGCATCCAGAACTCCACTATTGGCATCACTAGTCCTTGGTTAAACATGCCGCAGTTAAGAAATCACTTACATGGATTGTGTATTGAAGGCATCTGGGGGAAATTGTTTCTTCTGGGGGGTGGGAGATAAGACCACAGGTTTTATAGTGTAAGAAATCTGTTGAGAGGAAGAGGGAGGTACTGTCTTGGGTCCAGTTGAGAGTGGAACCATGCTGAGCCAGTGCAGCAGGGTCCCTGACCTGTCCCTGCGGAGGTCTTTCGGGCCAGAGTGAAGGTAAATGAGTCTGAGCAAAAGTAATGGAGCATCTCCGTCTCTTTTTACTTTGTGGTACCTCTGGATAAAGCAGTGATACAAAAGCTCTCATGTCCTGTGACGAGTGTTTCATAGTGAATTCAAACAACGGTATTTGTGACAGGGAGAACTGCTCCCTAGGCAACTGACTGCTGCAGGTTTTGTTTTCCAGAAGTACTGTAGTTCTCAAAATGGAGATGGTTATTTGTGTGGGAGTGGCAGGTGCAGACACGGTAGTTGAACACGGTAGTTTGTCCTGGGGAAGTCTGACCGCAGCTTTCTGGCGAGGCAGGAGGACGCAGAGTGGGGAGGGTGCAGTGCTGCCCAGCCAGCCGTACAATCAGATACGCCAAGGAGCAGCAAGAGGCCGAGAGCTCTACAGTGGCCATGAAGTGAGGAGAAGGGATGGAAATGGTGAAAACTGGACTGTTTCAGATGCTGTTTGAGGTTGACTTGCATCAGTCTGACTCAGATTCTTGTATTTATGTCTGTAGCCTCAACGTGGATCTTGATCTGTTCCTAGGCCTGAGATTTGGGGGAGGGAAGGTGGGGGGAAGCTGTGGATTGAGAGATGCTCTAATAAAACTGGCTAGTCAATGTTGTCTTAATATTGTTGACAATTCTGTAAAGTTCCTTTTCATGAGGATTTCTGTTTTAGCAGTTTGCTTTTTTTGACTCCCTCCGTTTTAAAGAGAAAATGTGATACTTGTGAAAAGCTTGTAAGAAAAGCAGTTTCTTTTTTCCTTAATGATAGATCCTATAGTTAATTAAGGTTGTGAATTTTTATTTTTTTGCCTTGTTTTTAATTAATAGGATGTGTGAAAATGTTTAAATGGCAAAACAAAAAGATTTTTTTTGTGCAATTAACAAAGCTACTGGCAAAAAAGAATAAAACCTTCCTTGGTAACACCATGTTCCTGTGGCACTTCCTAAAGCCTTTCAGACCTGTATTGTGGCATTAAAGAAGTACCTCTGTTTCTCAAAACATTCAGAAATCAGAGTTGCTGAAAAACAGCATTTTGGTCATTGCAGAAGCTCGGCCTTGTCAGGAGAGCACTACGAAGGATGGGTTTGGATTAATTCCAGCCTCTGTGTGCAGAGTGCTTTGTGCTTGTGCAACGACGAGGATGAAGGCTCAGTTTTAAAGCAAAGAATGCTGAGAGGTGGAGGCCTGGTACCCTTCTGGTGGTGATGAGTGCTGGTGTTGTCTAAGTGGTGGGAGCCTGGTGGCTTTGTCATATCCTTCCTTCCAGCGCTTGGGGGTTTTCTGAACACTAAGTAGCAAGTGAGGTTGTCAGAGACACGATCTCTGAACTGAACAGCTTTCTGACAACCCAGGCACTGTTTGCTGCTGAGCAGCGGATGTTCATGGGCCAGGCAATGGACTGTACTCATGAATGCTGGTGAGCTTTGGTTAAAAGGAGTTACAGGTGCTACAGGAAAAGCTCAGTTTTAGCACTGTGACAGAGTGCTGGAGCAAGGCCACGGCGTCATCGGACACTGGCACTAGCAGAAGCTTTACCGGTTCGGGAGGTTCCCTGCTGATGCGGTGAAGTTGCTGCTCCTGCTGTGCCCTTGGCCACCCCTCAGCCGCAGCGCAGCGAAAAGGATCCCCCAACATAGGTGCAAAGCCTTCAGTGCCGGTATAAAATCATGTCAGTTTCAGCATTTCGCGAGGAACGTCTTTGTCCGCTCCTGAGGACTCGGACGCGCAGCCCAGTTTCACCTCGGCCGGCTCGCGGCCGC
>NW_010198376.1:30245-30450 GCF_000695765.1 Mesitornis unicolor
CGCCCCCCCCCCCCCGTGGGTATGCGGTGCCCGCTCCAGGCGGGGAGGGCCGGGAGGGGCTCGGTCCCCTCAGCGCTCCCCGCGCCTCCCGCCCGCCTGACGTCACGGCGCCATTCTGGCACCGCCCTCGCTCTCGCTGCCCAATCAGACGCCATTTCGGCCGCGTTGTCGGGCGGGGGTGGGCGGGCGGTGTCCGCAGCCACTT